>NW_028277037.1:8544946-8696169 GCF_059951505.1 Python bivittatus | reverse complement strand
TCGGTGAGGACCTCATGCTTCTGCCCTACCGCGCTCACCTCTGCTTCAGCTCTCCCCACCTGCCTATCTCCCCTACATCTTGGCCCTTTTGGCTACCCTGTGCTCCGCTGCTGCCTCTCCCTACTTCCCCCAGCAGACCTTCGCTGTCTCCTTCCTCCCGCTGCTGACGAGGCGCACCCGGCTGAGCCAACTGCAAGAAGAAGAAGATGGCTCGGGACCTGGCATTCTGGAGGGCCTTGAAAACTTTTTTTTTTTTTTTTTTTTTGGGAGGGCGGAGCTGGCGTCGCGGCGATACGGCGGGCGATCCTGGGCTCCCAGGATGGCAGCCGATATCTCCTCTCCCAGACGGTCCCGATGGACCTAAGCCGTCCCGTAGAGATGGCGAACGCAAAGGGCGCGTCCCGCGGATCTCAGGGACGCCGCAAGTCCCAGATCGATCCGGGGAGAAGCTCTTGAAGCCGGCGGAGGAGAGGCAGCCAAAAATGGCTGCGAAAGCCGGGACAGCTCCAAAGGAAGATGGAAGAGAAGGGTGTCAACTGGGTGAGATGGACTTTTACTATTCAACTATTCTTAGAGAACACCTTAAGTAACTTAAAGAGATTTTTAAAAGTGAAGAAAGTGGATTATGGTAGATTGAACCCTATTAAAAAAAAAAGAAGGGGAGAAAATTTTTCTTTTCAACTTTCCTTTTTAGTGGAATTGACAAGATGTTTTCTTTTAAAAAATATATTTTTAACTGGATTGGCTTTCTCTTTTTAATACTCAATAACTCTTTATTTTAAGCCTTTTTTTTTACTAAGATTTCTTTATTGTTATAAGAAATTTATATCTTTTTGACTTTGAAATGGGGAAAGTGGAGTTAAGAGAAAGTAAATGAAAGAAAGTTGCACTGCCATTTAGAGGCGTGACTTAGTGCTTTTTTTTTTTCATTGTGACGCACGCTCAAAGACCTGTGCTTTCTAAAAGATAGTGGGATGTGCATGTTTATACAGGTGCCATCCGTAACTATAAACAAGAAAGTGGAGTTGAAAGCGACTTTGAAAACATTAAGATGGAAAGTTTGAGCCAGTCACAAGAGCCTTGATTAGTGGCAGTAGCTCTTTTTTCTGCTAGAAGCTCTGCTTTGCTCTCTATTCCCCCACCCAGATGGATTTTTTTTTTTTAATGAGGCTTAGACTTTTCCTTCTTTTCCTTTTCTTTTATTTTTCCTTCTTTTTTTCTCTCCTTTTGCTTCTTTTTTTCTCTTATTTTTGGCAAGAACAAAGATAAAGAATCCTTTGACTCAATGAAGGTTTATCAAGATAATAGACTATACGAGAAACACAATGCAGAAAAAGATCTTTAAACTATTGAGGATGACTATAAAAAATTGGAAGAAGAGCTGCAGAAATTCCTCAAAAAAAAAAAAAAAGATATTAAAGCTAAAATGGACTTAATTAAACATAAAACGGGATCATTGGAAAAGGAAGAAATAGTACAAGAAATCAGAAACATTAAACGGAATTATTGTGAGGCCTATAAACTGAGAATTAAAAGGGTTAATCAACTGATAAATGAAGAGAGACAGATTTGTTCTTGGCACTGAGGGTGAGAAAAAAGATTATACAAGATTATAATGGAAAATCGTACTAAGAGAATGTACAAAAAGAAGAAGTAAAACAATATTGAAAGAAACTATTGCAGATGTTTAAAGAGAAAATCAGGGGAATACAACAATGATGGAACTGACAGAAGCTTCCAAAAGCAGAATGTTCAAAAGGACACTTATTATTGCTTTCTCTTATCCAATAATATAGAAAAAAGGAATGAACAGCCAGATATTTTGGGATATTGAATGAAAAGGGTGAACTCAAAATTATGCAAGCGCTGGAATAAAGTATAAATCTGAGATATATAGTTAAAAATTGTATAACATGTAGTGAAATCTGGTTAGAACTGTAACTTGGTTAGAATTGTAATTGATACTGTAACTGATATTGGTTAGAATTGTAACTCTTAAGAATTGGAAAAATTAAAAAGTACTTATGCAGGAGGAAGTTATTCAAAATTATGGAATGTGCAGAGATGAGTTAAATTGAGATTTGAAATTAGAGTAAGAAGATAAGCAATTTTATATGACACGGGATTTGTTTTTATTAATGATTAGATGAGAAAATATAGTAATGTAATAGATTAGGAAATTTTATAATAGAAATTTGATATTAATTATTATATATATACACATATAATAGATAGATGGAGATGTATTACTAATCCTATTGAAAGTTAAAATTTTTTGTAATATATGATTTTATAGATTAGCTATGAATGATTAATAATTGTTAATTGATAAGTATACAAGTATATTTTGAATAGATGATATGAGAATTTAAGATTATGAAAGGGGCACCAACGAGTTTAACTGGTTGACACACGGTATAAAATGGAAGATGCTTTTTTATGCCTTTTTATGTTTTTGTTTGTTCATGTTTGTTTTGTGTTTGTTGTAAAAATAAAAAAAACACTAAAAAAAAAAGAAAACCATATTTTTTTTCAGTGGCACTTTATTCTTTGATACTTAGCAAAGAATATTGGATAACCTTTAGTATTTTTTAAAACAAACTACTTATTCTACATTGGTTTTATGGGGACTGAATTGATAGATTTAATTACTTATTGTTACCTTGTGTCCACCACTGAGTCTTGCAAGAAGGAGGCATAAATGTGGTGTAAACCAAACCAAACAATCAATAAATCCCCTCCTGTTTTGCCATCTTGCCATTTGGAATTATTTTCTATATGCATGCATAAATATGTTTCTGAAAAGAAATACCGTAAAGACAACTCTCTTATATCCAGGCAAAAAGACACGTATTAACTCTGGCTCCTATCAGAGCACCACAGAAAAAAAGAGCACACTTTCTAACACTAGAATCGTGCAAATTGTAGCAGAAAGTCATTTTGTTGCCAAGGAAACTGAACAGCGGTATAACGAGTTTCACTTAAACTGTAAACAAGAGAGAGAAATAAGGTGTCATTGCAATATATTGTGTCAAAAACATCAATATTAACCTAGGTTGGGGAAACACACATGCACGGCTTTATTGACTCCTGTAATTTTTAGTTACACAATACTTTTATACAATCTTTCTTTATAAGCATACGCAGGGCATATATCAGTTCCATGACCAGGCAGACTCTGTGTGTGTGTGTGCATGTGTGTAAAAGAGAGAGAGAGAGAGACATTTATTTTGCTTTATCTCTGCAGGTGGTGAGGTCTACCCTAAAATTATAAGAATGCGGAGGCCTGATTCAAGGCAACAAAAAGAGATATGCAGGTACGTATACAGAATGCACCAGCGAGATGATGGTAAAAAAAGATATCAGATGTCTGCTGATGAAGTATTGCAAAGAGCTTCTCAGAGCCTGAGAGAGAGAACAGCATCTTGCAAATTATTATAGGGACAGAACATCTGGTCATTCTTCCCTTATCCTTCTTTTATGAGTAGACACCTCACCAGTGCTTCAGCTGGTGGTTGGCAAGAGGATCGAGAAAGCTCCCCTCTAACAATACAGGCTAAAGTAAGCCTGTGCGGTTGCCAAGGTCTGTGTAACCTAATTCTTTCTCCCCTTTCAATAACTCTGGTTAAAGAAGAATCTGTGAAAATCTTGCTTTGGGTTGCACTTATACTGAGCACAAGTAAGAGCCCATATTAGGGATTATATTGTGGTGATAGGAGCAGCTAACCATAGTCATATTTCCACTGTTATTGTGCCTGCAGAGAGCAGTCCAGCAGCCCTTTTAAAGATGAGTCGTTCATTGCTGGGGAAGGATATGTCACATGACCATCTATTGGGCCACTGTGAAGTATATTTTAACCAACTGGTGGATAAAGTCACTTGGATTCACTCAGTTGGACTCTCAATGGGCAGATCTAACCAGGGTGATAGAGAAGCTTGGTTACCTGGGATGAGTATGACTGTGTCACTCCTGAGGAGCAAACAGGTTCCTACAGACGGTTAGCCAAGCCACTTTACCCAGTTAATGAAGGCTTCCTGTGAGGTGGCACTCAAAAGCTGCAAATGATCCAAACGCAGCAGCATAAATAATGATACGTATCCCTCACTAGGCCTACATAACACCTTCGCTGTATGAGTTGCATTGTTGCCAGTAAGCTTTCAGATGCAATTCAAATTGGTTATCATCTATAAAGCCCTACATGGCACACCTGCCCCTGTGGTTTCTTCACATTTTGTCTATTCTGACCAAATTGGCATGCTCCATGACACAGTGCCACTTGATGGGATCCCAGAAGTGTGCTTTCTCTGTTGCAGCTCCTGCCTTCTGGAACAGCTTCCCCCCAGAGATTTGAATTATCTCTATTGTGAGAAAATATAAGACTAGGTTGAAATAGACAATTGTGCAGCCAGGGTCTAAAATGAAGCAAGCACTGAGGACAAAAGCCAGGAATCTTGTCGAAAAGTTCCTTTCGTAAACTCAGTAAAAAGGAAGTAAGTCATTTAGAGAAAGATATGCAAAATAAACTCATCAGAAAACAGATGAAAGAGTCTGGATGCAGAGCACAAGGAATCCCTAATCCCATCAACAGCTACTGGACTTGGAGACTGACAAGGGGAGGACTTTGGGGGATAAAACGAGTCTTGAAACCCACCCGCTCTTTGAGTTATTTGGGCTTGGACCTGAAAGCTTCCGTCCCTCTAGTTGAGCAGGATTGGGGTAAGTGGGGTGTGCGTGTGAGCGAATGAGTGAGTGTGAGCAACATCAAACTTTAATCAGTAAAGTTTGATGCGGTTATAAATTTGGCAGGTCTCCATGTATTCAGTTAGAACCTTGAGTGTCTCAGTGTTCGGTTGAAAGTGTGTCTTAATTTACTTGTGTCCTAATCATTGCCCCGCTGTCGACCAGGGCTATGCATTCCACATGCTCAAGCAACCCTTATTTGGACCACCAATCCATGCATCTTGACAGACTGCATGAGCAGAGCCAGTGCCCTTAAGCCAAACCTGAGAATTTTGTAACTCTATCCTGCCCTTCTTCAAGTGGAGCTCTGAAGGTCTGGCTCATCCCCCAGCACTTGAGTTAGGGTGAGCAGAGAGAGCTCTCTGGGGTTGGGTTTGTGCACAAGGTTGGCTGCAGTGGGCTGTTCCCTTCAGGCGAACCATTTTTCTTTCCTTGACTCACTGTTTTTCATATTCTGTTTTTATTGTTGTTTGTCGCCCAGAGTCATCTTACAAGTGTGATAAATGAATAAATAAATAAACGCCAGTGGGGGAAGCATGATTTTATATATCTGAAATTTTTCTAAGTTATGACTTCCGTATCTGGACTGAAAAAAATCCAGATGCTAACTCCCTAGTAGATGGCAGCAAACGTATACATATAACTGTAATTTAACTCTTCGCTGCCATCTGTTGGCCATCTGGATTTTGGCAGCCCAGATCTTGTAAGCCCTAGTGTGATACTAGTCAAATTACTAGTGCAGTAATACAAGAATTCTGGTGTAAGAAATATCAAGATAGGACTTGCGGAAAATACCAAGACAGATGGCTTGGCTGAAAGTGCATGAATGGGCAAACTGATAAAACATTCTGTTAACAAGCTCCACAAATCTGAATATGCTGGTTTACTCACATTCAGGTATTCCCTGTTGTCTCCCAAGCCCTTCTAAGTGCTTAATTTGCTTTGCTCCACTGATTTTAATTAATCTTGCCCTAGAATGGCAAGCCAGAAGAACACAGATCATTTGAGAAAAGCAACAACAGCAGCAGCAAAAAGATATCTTTTCCCAAGCTCTAGATTTCTCGAACTTGATTGTTTACATCGAAGGTCATCAAATATTCACAGCCGGTAATAAAACCTACAATCTTGAATTTCTGTTTCAGTAAAAAATGTAGGCAGTTTGAGAAATATACAATTTCTTATTTCTAATCTAAAGCACATAAAGCAACTTGGTACAGAAGCAATGAAGGGCTTTGTTTATATCGATAAAGATCGGAATCATGCAAGCAATGGTTTTTCCTGGGACACTCTATGGAAGCAAAAATAGAACTTTGAAGAAGCAGGATAGGAAGAATATTTATAGCGCTTTTGAACTTTGGGATTGGAGAAGATAGATGATAGATAGATACGTTATTGATTAGCCATTAGGCCATATCAGAATATAAAATATAAAATACAGAACAGTAATAAGACCATATGTTAGAAAATAGTGCAACAGACATAGGTAAAAGAAAATGCAAATGATATTTCTGTGTCAGCCCTACAATTTCCCCCAATCAGATTCATCTGTGCAATTCTCAATTGTACTGTTTTGTTCAGATAAAGGACTGTATTATATATAATTTTGGGATTCTGTCCGCACATGAAATATGTCGTTTTAATGTAAAGATCCCAATAGGCAGTTTGTCTAATGTGCGGTCCACGATATCGATCTCTCTCTATCTTCTACAGTTGACAATCAAATAATATATGTTCCATGTCTACTATCTCTGGGGCTCTGCAAATATAAGTACGTTCATCATAAGGGACTTGATTAAACCTTCCATATTTAACCATTGTGTCCAGCTGCTCAAATCTCACTCGAGTAAATACCCTCCTAAGATGTTTGGACATTTCTGTATTTAAATAATTAGCAATTTGGAAGGTAAGTTTATAGTGGTTCATCCATTTCAATGAGCTGACCTTGCTGAGGGTAGCTATAACTCTCTGAGCTTCTATATCCAAAATTCTTTCTTTTTAACTTGTTTTAACTTTAAAAAGCAATATTTTTAACTTGTTTTCCAGAGACAGTTGGACAAAAAACAGGGAGACCACAGTTCCTGATATAATTTGTCAGTTGTACAATCCAAGAGGTCTCTAACTGAGATTTTGTCTATTCTATCAGATATAATTTTGGGAGTCTGTCAGTTTCCGTAGCTTTATAGATCTTTCTTGACTTCCTAATCTAGTATACAGCCCTAGAGTTTCCTGCTAAATGCTCATCTAAGTATTTATTAGGTCCAACTTTGTTGATTTTTTTTTTTTTTTTTAGATCAGCTATGGTAGGCTAGGTGCTAAGTCAGGCTTTTGCACTACAATGAGCTACCAAACAACAAAGCTTCTGTAATCCAACATTATTTTCTGGCGGTCACAGATCATTTATTATCAGCTTATTCAAAGACAATCCAAGATTGATGTAGCGATCAGAAAACTCCAACAGTGCATGTAGGAAACATATTGTTCTAACTCATCCTCTACCAATGTGGTACTCATCAGTTATGATCTGATTATATGCTGGAACATATGGAATCAGTGGTCGCCCAAACTGGAATCCTGGGAGTTTTAACTCTACACATCTGGAGGCCATCATATTGGGAAACAATTTTCTATTCCTATGAAAAAAGGAAGCTAATACATTGCATTGGCTATGAGCCATATAACTGTTTGGGACACATTACAGTCAATTAGGGATGTACTGTAAATAACGATGAAGATTCTTTGAGCTAGGAGCAAAAGGTGTACAGAGGTCTTAAATAAACAGTATTTAACTTACTATTAAAGAAACTTTTGTTTTGACCAAAGAAGTCCTCTAATTGCAAACATTTTTCCCCATTGATGTTATTTTTTGTTACTGATTTATCATTTGAAAAAAGATCACAGGCAAAGCTGTCCATGCACTCACATTGCTCAAGCCTAGCGTTATTTATAAGCAACCTTGGGTTTTTAACATCTCATTATTGGTGATGCAGTCACATAAATATATCCATGAAAGAGTTATTTGTTTTTGCAAGACAAAAATGCTGAGACTGTATAGTCACAGGAGCCTAAAAGGGAAGGCTCGCATTAATTAAAGTAGCTCATTAAGAACATTATTCTGCTTCAGACTATCCAACTTAATCAATTCATTTAAATTAGCTCGAGGCAAGTATACCGCACACCACTTAGGTCATATATCTCTGAAATAGTTTGAATTCTCTCTGGTGAGCTGGAGTGCCGAAATTTGGGAGGCACATTGCCCAGGGCAACCCAGTTTAAAAGAAGAAAGAGAACTGGACAAAGTGAATGCAATATGCCAGTAAATGCCCACAAGCCCTTTAACTCTGCATTTTTCCTTCCTTGACAAAAACAATCAAACTATGGCTTCCTCTTTCGTTTGATTAGGAAACAACAACTACCAGGTTCACAGCAAAACAGCCATCTTCAAAACCACTAGGATCAAATCCCTGTTTTTTGTTTCTAAGAGGAAAGCTTCATTCTTTAGTCCTATTTCTAAAGAAAAGAAGCTAAAACAGAAAACAACTATCCATATTCTGGGTTATGATGAAAGGTTACTTGAGCAATAATACGGAGAGGGCATCCTTTGCCTGATCACTTGGTTAACTCATATATTCCTAATATATTCTTGGAACACGGGAAGATTTTGGGGCAGAACCTATTCCACGAGCCACACCGGAATGATTACCACATGAACAGATTATCATGTATCAATTGCTTGGGTTTTCATTCCAAGATGAACACATTAATAATCAAGCTACATTTGAATAGAACTAGGAAGTGATTCTCGGGAAAATAAATATTTACTTCCAAACCTGGTGAAATGTTTTCTTACTGTTTGGGTACCACTGTTTAATATGTATGCAACTATTCTGAGGATGTTATGCATTTGTTCATTTTTTTCTAAGTACACAAGTCACAACGTTTAGAAGGAATGTTGAAAATAGGTAATTCAATCTTAAGAGGTGAATGGAATGATGTATTTCCAAAACAATCCATCAAGAGAAAGGGTAGCATAAATATCAATGGCACAATTCAAATGGTTTAGCCATCCAGATTGGGAAATAGCTTTGTCCCCCAGGCTATTAGATGTCTGAATGTTTAATATCAAATGTATAGAAGGTATATTTTATAGTAACTTAGGTAACTCAATTGTATTTTAGTGTATGATTGTAAGCCAGCTGCAATGGAATTTCATTTTATAATGCACTTCGTGTATAGTGTATAGTAGAATGATAATAAAGTTATTATTCTATTCTATTCTATCCATGTAATACAGGCTTAACAATAGAATAAACAGAGGGTAAACATCTCTGTGGTACTAATGCTAACTGAAAAAAAGTTAATGTTATTATTAAAACATTGTGAAGATGAGCCCAGAACACCACTGGAAATTTGGCTTCTATACAACCATTTTTAAAAAATTATCAGTACTACTCTCAACGGCTTATTTTTTTCCTAAGACATTTTACTATATTAAAGCAATCTCTCTTTAGCTCAAGTAGCATTTTGAGGATAATTACGACAACTCATTCCCTTTTTGCCAACAAAAATAAGTGCTTTAGTTAATATTTTGCTTGAGCTAAGAAGTATATGTGTAATTTATACAGAGTATCTTTCCATGCTTGCTTAGAATTTCCTGAATGATGCTGAAAATTCCTGCCGGAGGGAGAGGGAGCAACCATCAACGTTCTATAAGCCCATTGGAGAAATGTTGATATATAAATGAAGTAAGATAAATTTGGGATTCAACTAGACTGGAAAAAAACCCCAGTGCTCGTGACAGATTCCAAATATCCAGCAACTATCCTTCTATTTTCTCATGGCTATACACGTATGCTTTAAAATAAGCAAGATCATCAGTGGACATGGAAGAAAAGGAAAGAAGTGAAAGAACCTAGAATGAAAGCAGAACAGCTGTAAGAATATGATGTATGGGTCCTACATGAAAAGAAATCAGAAGGCAGAATATCATCATAACAGAATGAATGGAAAGCAGAAACAGAAGCTGCAAGACGCAAAGTGAAAAGATTGACGCTATAGAGTGCCACAGAGTTCCATATTTGCAAGCTGGAACCCCCCACGCAGGTAGGAACAGAATCACTGCAAAACTGTGCTGACTTGCTCTCCTTGCAACTGGTCCAGGATGATTCCATAGTCGATAATACTCAACACTGCAAAAAGGTTCAACAGGACCAGCGTGCATCTATGTGTGTTTCCCCATCCAGGTCCTGGTGAAGATCATTCACTAGAATAGCCAATACTCTTTCTGTCCCATGATCAGGGGACCCTGACTGAAAGGGGTCCAGATGATCCTTTTCCTCTGTAGCTGATTTCCTGCCACCTTCTCAGCAACCTTACTCAGAAAGAGAACAAAGTATCTCCTAGCAACTTCCAGTCTATCCAACCCTTGAGCAAAATCTCTGACAGTGGCCAAAGGATAAAGCCACACCCCATGCAACTATATCAGCAGCTGGTAACTTTGGGATGGAGCATCCCCTCATGTGAAAAGAACTCCAGCTCAAGGCATTAGCCTGATTCTTGTCTCTTCCTACAAGGTGTATTGTGAATAAATAAATTTGGGCTGGATGGACCAAATCCAGATGTGTACTGACAGAGAGAGAAGAGGACAGGTCATGTCTTTTTTTATCTTTTTTTTTTTTTTTAAAGCAGCATTGTTCAATGAGACCCATTCCATACAGTTTCAAAAAGGAGCTTTCAAGTTCTACAAGGCCTTCAAGATCTGCCAGGTCAGGAATTTCAGCAAGCTGATATACAAGTATATCCTTGGGAGCTGGAGAACTGTGTTTTATTTATTTATTTATATTTCAAATTTGGTCACTGCCCATCTCACTAGGAAGTGACTCTGGGCAGTTTACAGTAAAAACAAAAAATAAATATTAATTAAAATACAATAAAAGCCATATTCACATATAAATAATATCTTCCAAGGTGCTGCTGGTAGAAAGGATATTAACATACAGTACAGGAGCATCTTCAAGGTGTTTTGATGTTTCCCTATTATAATCTACAGTTAAATCTTTCACTGAATCTCTAACTGGTTCAAATGGGATCTTGTTACCTTGAATCTGAAATCTAAACGAGTCAAGTCTTGTCATCTTTGAATGTTAAATTCAAATCAGATATTGGCTTATTTGTATATCTCTACTAAGAGGCACATTTCTATTAAATTTCAAATTACAAGACTTCTGAACTCACATTGCGGAACCACATCCTAGTGGAATTAGCAATTCTGAGAAAAGATCAAACTTTTTCCTCTTCTATGGCAACAATTGTTTGGTTTTTTACAACAGTTTCTTAAGCTTCTTATATGGAATATTACAAAGTGTCAAAATATATGCATAGTGTTATAGACTCAAAAAAGGTGCAAAAGCTTGATGCTCATAAAGTTACAGGAAGACTGTATAGGACAGAATTAACTGTATAGCCCAAAATATTTTAACAGTGTCAAGATAAATGTAGTATATTATGTAAAATTAAAAATAACAGTGGCATACAGTCAAAATCATGAGCCTGCTATCTTCTCTGTGAGCACCAACTATTTTAATTTAAACAACCCAGAAAATCATGTAACTGCCTATCACAAGATTTTGTCTTCACTCTCCTCAGCCACATTAATAATAATTTGGGGGAGTTTTGAAAGAAATAGGGATGTCAAAAGCATTTAGATCAGTGCTTCTCAACCTCAGCGACTTTAAGATGTGTGGACTTCAACTCCCAGAATTCCCCAGCCAGGCTTCCCCAGCCATGGCTGGCCAGGGAATTCTGGGAGTTGAAGTCCACACGTCTTAAAGTCGCTGAGGTTGAGAAACACTGGTTTAGATGGTCTCAAGCACAGGGTTCCTCAACCTCAGCAACTTTAAGATGGGTGGACTTCAACTCCCAGAATTCCCCAGCCAGCTTCAATTCTGGGAGTTGAAGTCCACCCATCTTAAAGTTGCTGAAGTTGAGGAACCCTACTCTAGCAGACACTGCTTCACAGAAGGCTTCTACTCACATTCAAATTAACCAATTAAGACTGCAGACCTTTTCAACCAATACAGCAAAGTCAGGAAATAAAAAGATGGAAAAGGAACCCACAGAAGGCAGGGGGCATGGTTTTCCCACGCTCACGAATTCAGGAGAATTGCTGAAGAGGACTCATGTCCCCCAGGATTAAGGACCAACCAGCGAAAAGGATGGAGAGTCAAGACAGACCACACCAAAGAAAATAATCCTCTATCTTGTCACAAAGGAGGACCGAGTAGCTACCACCCATTCCCATTCTACCGCTCCTGGTAAAGCCAACTCACATTGCATGAAGACTGTTGTCAAATATTCTCTGCACAAACAGGTGGAACAGAAGAGAACTCAGTCAATGGCAATCAAACTTTTATTTCTCCAGACAGGGTATGGCCTATGTCCTGTTCAGAAGTCCAACGAGGTTGACAGAGCCTCATTTGCCTTTTGCTTACACACAGGATCACCATCAAAGGGGTTCCATCATTTGCTTTGACCAGAAAAGAAAAAAACAAAAAAGCTGCCATGTTATCTTTTAAATTCTGCTCATGATTCTCAATATTTGCAGCTCTAGAGGTAAAAAAACGGTCTGTTCCAGCTGTCACCGCTCAAGTAAACAACGCTGCAAAGTTAAATTCGGCTTAATAAATCATATGGTGTGCTTGCATAACATGATATTCCGAAACCAGTAAAGCCTATTACGGCTGAACATGATAGCCTAGTTCCCAAAATAGGCTAAGATGATGGCTGGATTCCCACAAAATGCTAACCTACAAATGAGCCAACACCATTTTAGCCTAGACTAGCAAGTATGTGAATCCAGTTTGTATGACAACAATGAAGAGTTTTGTTGGCAGTGACAGCCAGCAAATGTCCCCTCTACAGATGCTAAATTGATGCTTCCATTATATTCTTCCTAGTATCAGTTTAAGCTATTTTTGTTTCCCTGCGAATTTAATTTTATATTCATTTATATTATTTATATTTAATTTTATATTCATTTATATTATTTATATTTATATACATTTTATTTATTTAGATATAAACAATTGAGCATTTTTAGCTGCTATTTCTTTTTTGCATTTATTTGTTATAGTTCAATAGACTGTATCCAACCCTGGTATTCTAAGTGGAATGAAGAATGTTATGTACATTTTTCCAATACATTTTAAAAAATACAATAAAAGAAATTTTATATGCTTGCATTGTATACTATCCAGTTAATCTCAATGCATGGGAGATAACTTTTCTTTCCCAAGCAATGGTGGGAAACCGGGCAGAACAGCACGAAATCTGGTCAGAAACAGGCTATTTCGTTTGTGGAAACGGTTGCTTCATTTTTCAAAAAGCTGAAAAATAGGAATGTGGATGAAAATTCTAGGTAGTAACAGCCCTGCATTGCAACATCCCATTATCAGAACTAGTTGTAGCATGGAAGCTTTGGGTGCAATCTGATACCAATTTTCAAAAATGGGAAAACTGAAATTCTTGTGACAGTTATGTGTGATTTTTTAGCTACTGGTATTAAATAGTTTTTTTTAAAAAACCTGTATTAACATTGTTGTATTTTTTTACATATAACACCTATCTAAGAGGTATCACTTGTGCTGAATGGATCCTGTTTTGGATAAGATACTGATAGTTATTGGGGATTGTGATACTACTTTTCGTAAGGATATGAACTGGCAAATGTCCTTTCACGATGAAAAGAAAAAGGGAACACCCTGTTTCCCTAAACAAGCATAAATTAAGGGAATACCACTGAATTTTTTCTCGTTGGCATTTGTAATCACTGTTCCGTGTGGAAGACTTATAGTCATGCCCAATCTAAGTTGCTATCAGAGCATTCAGACTTAAATAAAAAAAATGTCAAGCAGATTTTGAACATCTCGGTATATTAGCTAATGCACAAAACTTGAATAGTTGTTCTCAAGTGTAATGCTGTTTGACCAACCACATATTTTGGAGAAAGCTGTTTGGCTCTAGGCAAGGAATATATTGCCACCATCTGCCAAAATCATACCCAGCAAGGGAAAAATGATTACTGCAACAAGGTATGGTCCTCCCCCCTCCCCAAAACAGAGAGTTAGACTAGGCAAACAATCAGGAGGAGTCTGACAGCCCCTTTTCTGACTAACACATTTTATTAAAAGGCATAAGCTTTCATGAGCTGCAGCTCCTTCTGATTTTTTACCACCACAGACCAACACTTGGACCAGGCAAAGCACTCAGCCGGAAAAGTATCAGGAGACATGAGAAAAAGGCCAAAGTGAGACTGGTGGGAATTTAAAAAGTGGGTGGGAGCTGGAGTATTTTGGAGCCATCACATAAAATGAGATACTCTGGATGGTGGGCATCCATCTTGATTCTTCTGGAGCTCAAACATAGCTTGGGCAGTTAGACTTGGACAGGCAGGTAAGGGTTTGTGTATGTGTGTAAGAGAGAGGTTTGTAGTAGAGAAAGTGAACAAGAATGGTGTAAATCGTCTCTTGCTTCTAGGTATTCTGGTGTCCTGAGTCTCTAGATAAAATGGAACAAGTGACACTAGAAGTGTCAGAAAGAATCTTCTTTACAACTTTTGCTGGGACAGTGGCAAGCTGCACTGTGGAGAATGTTCCCTTATTTTCACTTCCAATTTAAAAATAAGGTTCGCATTTTACAAATTGTTCGTTTTATTTTAATTTTATTTAATATAGTTATTCATGACATTTACAAAGCCACCCAACTCATAATAGAGGATTCTGGGCGGTGTACATTAAAAAAAAAAAAAACCAAAACAACCCAAATCAAACAGCAAAAAAATGATATAAATTTCAATTACCATACTACAATCATGCCAAGCACAGAGCTAAGGCTGGGAATGATAGACTTCTCCTCCAGCAAGGTGGACTCAATTACCATCCTGACCCAGTACATGGGAGAAGAGCCAAGTCTTCACAGCGTTATGAAAGGCCATGGGGGGGGGTGTTCATGGAGCTGTACCACCCAAAACTCGGGGTGGAGGGGTGAGCTCGTTTCCACAGGCAGGTGCAGCAACAGAGAAGGCACATCTCCTGTGCCCCATTAGATGGCATTCATAAAGGACACCTGGAGCACACCTACCCTGTGCAACCTAGTGGGACACGCAGAAATAGTCAGAGATAGGTAGACCTGCAAATAATTTAGCCCCTTCCACCCTTCTCACAAAGTTTTGACCTTTTTCTGGTTTTGCCATCCATTTTTAACAAAGATCATCCTCTCTTCTGTTGCCTATAGCTCGATGTATTTTAGTATAAATTTCATTAAAAGTTTTAAAGAGAACATAAAAACTAACATACATTAATACAGAAATAAAGAAAGCAAAGAGAGAAAAAGAGAAAGTACAGAAAGGAAAGATTAAAAATAAATAGAAAGAAGCTTCCGATTTCCTTTGCAGCAAACATAATTACAAAATTATCTCTTACTCTATGATTACCAAAAAAGCTCACTTTTTTCTATTATCCAATTTTTTTTTCTAATCATCCAAACCACAAATCATAAGTGCGTTTTTTTCTGTTTCATGCAAAAAGTCTATAGGGGGTTTATAACCTTGACGTTTTTCATGTAAATTGTGTGAGAAATGAAATCTGGGAGGCATTCCTGGTAGACAGGATGAAAACAAAGGGGAAAACAAGTTACTCGTATTAGTTTTTTCATATTTACTTTTTTTTTTTCATTTATTCGTTTTTCATTCAGACATTTCTTTTTTCATTCATTTTTAAAAGGACCGCATGCTCCTACAGGCTGGGAAAAGTTTATATCGTTATTAGATGCCTGGGCTATAAAAGCACTGAGCTCAGTAGAGTTGCCTGAATTTAGACAACACATTTCAATGGTACCTTTCATTGGGATTATGCTTCACACACTGAAGGACCATTTGCTGCCTTCCAATTCTTCTTGACAGAATATTGCTAATTTGAACAATGTATTTATGTACAAAGACAACACCATTTCCTCACAAACGTGGTGTATAATCCCCCTGCCAAGGAAATAGACTGTCTATAGGGGGACGAGTTACCTTAGCTAAAATCTTTTTGCATGCTGAATTTGAAAACTGGAACTCCTGCTCTGAACGAGGAAAGCAAAGCTGAATCACTATGTTTGGAAAGTTCAACCAGCCTTAAAAAAACAAAAGAAAAAGTAAAGTGTCCTTTGAGTCATCCTCAACTTCTAGTGACTTCATGCCACATCTGCCATTGTTGTAGCAGCCAAAGGTTTGCCAATATATTCTTCAGGGTTGTTTTTTGATTTTCCATCCCAGCCTACAGCCCCGGTATTCTCTAGTAGTTTCCCATCCAAGTACTAGCCAGGTCTGACCTTTCTTAGCTTCTGATCCCAGACAAGGTCAGAGGCAAAAAAGTAAATCAATGAATGAATGAGAGAGAGAGAAAGAAAGAAAGAAAGAGAGAGAAGAAACATGCAATAGATTCTGGAAAGTGATTAATAACATCTTAATGGTACACAACTGGTGAGTGGGTGGGAAATAGTGCTGTTTTTAGAAGCACCTCTCAAATAATATAGACATTCTTTTAAAAAATGGACTTCTAAGAACCAGTAGTTCTAGGACTTCATTCAGAGGTGTCATTTGTTCTATGACTATTGCCATAGAAAGTACATGGATTCTGCAGCTGCGGGCTCTACTGTCTCTTATCTGACCATTCCCCAGGCATCTCTTCGTCTCGTCTCCCAAGGTCTTTCCCACATACTGTTACAAATACATGCCCCTGAAATCTGAAGTGGTACAGGACTAATTTCACTACACAATCTATTTGGATACATCAAAAGCCATGCAAATATTTTGGGTAAACCAAAATATGCGCCCAACCTCCTTAGCATGTTTTCTCCATTCTCATTTCTCTGTTCAGAAAGCATCTACTCTTATCTTGATTTCCCTATTGATGTCCTAATATGCTTTGGGGGATTTTTTTGCAAGTGTTGAAAAAGAAAGACATGATTTTTTAAAAAATGTCACAAGCTAACTTTCCAAATGCTTTACACATAGTGTAATACATTAATTCAGATTACCATTCAGTGCACTTTTCACATTAATTCTCAACTGTCTGACCCTCTTCAACTGTAATTATTGCCATGAAGAGTTTGAATATCATTAAACTCTTCTCACTGACTGCATTAACTTTAAAAGGTAATTTGATTAATTTTGTAAGCCGGGGGAGATGGATATTTAACGCCTCGTGGAATTTGTGCATTATCAATGTTTTGCAGCAACTAGATCTGAAAGACAAACTCGGTCCTTGGAGACCAGATGAAAAAGGTTCCTTGGAAAGATTTCAAGTCATTTTTTAAGCTTTAAAAACTTTAAATTGTTTTCCCCAGAATAACAAACAGATTACTCCTTTGAATCCCTCATCATCAACCATCAGTATTTTAATAACTTTTCATGGGGCAACTGAAGGGTTTCTGTATCAGAAAGCACGGTGAGGCTGAAGAGAAAGAAGGGGTGGGACTCAACTGATAAACACAGAGGACCACCATCTCCCATAACAGGTAGTGGAGAACGGGTAACGGCTCTAACCCTCACCAAGTTTGTTTATATTTTATTTATTTATATTTCAAATTTGTCACCGCCCATCTCACTGCAGAGTGACTCTGGACGGTTTATAGCAATAACAAGAATAAACATTAATTAAAAGAGATAAACATTAATTAATATGTGCTGCAATAACCAACTTCCTATATAATACTTCCAAGAGGCTGGTGTTAATTAGATGTTAATTAACTCAGAGAGTGTCTTCAAGGTGCCAGCCATGCCCAGGGTTGGTTGTAACTTTCCTCGCCCCATGCAAGTTGGCAGCGCCAAGTCTTCAATTCCCTCCAGAAAATTGGGAGGGTAGGGGCCCGCCTCACCTCTGGGGGGAGAGTATTCCATAGTTTACTCAAAAACAAGCCCATCAGTCCAATTTCCCAAGTAAGGGTGCCATCTGTGGCAGTTTTACTCAGGAGAAATCTCACTAAATTTGCTAGGATTTAAGATGGAGCCATAAAAAACTTTACTGTGAGCTCCATTTCTACGAGGTCGAAATAAAAAGCTGTTTGAGAAAGAAACAGTAAAAGGTCAAGAGGGGAGAATGTGAAAACTTCCAAGGACCAAGAACAATGTGAAAATGCTCCTTGGAATGAAAGTTGGGTAATGGGAAAGAAAACGTTGAATAATATTATCTAATGGAAAAGATGGAGGAAAATGTGTTCAGCTTTGGTAAACTGACTCCACATCTAGCCACCAAGCTCTTTTCCACATCTCTAAAACTGTACAGCAGAACAGTATTCATTAAAGTTTAATAACAGGCAATAAAGGCCCCAATTGGACTTTATATGCTCTTTCCTGACAGAAGAGGTTAGACAATATGCTTCTTTTTATGCTCACTTTCAGAAGGAGAAAAAAACAAAATGAAAGAAAATTTGATCTGGAAAAGATGTGATGTTCATTAGCTTTCTTTGACGGGCTCCAATTTTTTAAAGTCTTAAAATGAGATTTTTAACAGCCCCAGTTTATCAGCAATAATTTCTCTGACCTGGGGAACATTTGTATACATGCTAAGTCCATATTCTGTAGGCCAACGTAGGCATCTTATGAAGTGGAACAGTGGATAGCGATGTGGTAGTATCACTGGAGAGGGGTGGAGAGACAGACACGTAGGAAAACAGCAGTGTAGGTAAGAGTGTGTGTAAGACTTGTCCACCCCACAGCAAGGCCTCTTCAGGAAACATGTGGGGAAGCTGTTCTTCAGAATTCGGCTTTGGTATCGTGAACCAGCTTCCAACCTTCTCACTAAGAATTTATGGGCCAATGAATTCTAAACTCCAGACTCCCATTCCCACTTTACTAGTAGCTGGAATCTTGAAAGCAAAACATGTCTCTAAAAACCCTGACGTTTCACAGAAACTGTCATTTGCATAAATCCTTTAAAATCGAGTATTTGTTCTGAGTAGATGTCATTGTGAATATACACAGCCCAAGCTACTAAAACAACTGGGAGGGAAGGACCAGATTAAGCCGTACAACGTATTCCATGTTTCAAGGAAATATAAAAGACAAGAAGAAAAGAAATGGCAAATTGTGTCTAGAAGTCAGTCTTCCTGAACCTGGCAGCTACCAATGTCCTGGACTAGAGTTTTCATCAACCCTTGATACCAGGATCATGACTGGTAGAAGGGTCTGCAGGATCAAACAATTTTGACAAAATGATTAAAGTGGCATTGTGCAGTCGTGACACAAGCTCTGCCTTTTTGTATATACATGCAACATCGCAATGCACATTCAAAAGAAGTGTAATACTGCTTTACCGTTTGCTCTCGTTGGAGTCTCTGCCCTCTGGAATAGCATTCTCATGAAGACACTGTATGGCTCCTACCTCCCTGGAGTTGCAAAGGTACCTAAGACTTGGTTGTGAAGCTCCTGTCATATTTTTTTAATGTTCCTGTTGTTGTCTTGTCCAGGCAATTATGTTTTATTATATTATGTTTTTAACTGTATTTAATTATATATTGATATTTTGTAAGCTGCCTGGAATCTTCTTTGGGGTCAGGAGACCTGAACAAATTTGATTTTATTCATACACACATATACACACGTAAACACCTCTGATGACTGGAACTGAAATGAGACTGCAGTCCAACACATTGAAAGGCCACAGGTTGGGAAAAGAACCTGCACATTGACCTTTTCCCCAGGAATCTCTGCCAAAAAAACCTATGTGCTATTTAAGAATCACCTTTTTAAGAACGAAGGAAACAAAAAGTCATGCACAAACAAGGAGCAATTTAGATGATCCACTGAAAGGTCATCAGGTATTAGGATAATGAATATTCCCTTCAGTTTCACCTGAAAGGACTTGCAAGATCATTAGCAGACCAATATTCTTGAGAAACATGATGTTCTAGTCTTACTGCATTACCACACTTACTGACTTTAAAACTGTTTGTGGCCATCACACAGAACAATCCATTCTCATTCATTCAAGACTCCAGATGAGCCAATTAGGTGGAAAACCTTTCATCTGCTCCTGGTGCTGGTTAAGCCGTATTCAACCAGGAGATTGGATCTTTATTATTACATTAATAGCAATCAGCTTTTAAAAAAGATTACTTCAAATGAATCAAGCACGTATTCTTTGCCTGCTACAGAATAACATCTAAAAATTTAATACAGACAGAATTATGCAAGGCTATTTCTTTCACACTGATTATTTTTCAGGAAAAAACACACACTGAGAGTATTAACAGGTAGGTTCTGCAAAGCTTTTGAAAGAGGTGGTTCACAGCACATGGGAAAGTGAACAAAGCACCTCTTTTTGAAGAAAATAGCCATATCTTCTGCAAGCCCTGTGGAGCTGGTCGGAAAGATGTGCCATCCCACACAGGCATGTATTATGCACAGCCACTTAACTAGGAAGAAAGCAACCAAGAGAGCAGAAGTCTAGCCATGTTTCTAGGTTAAGGACAGAATTAGGAAGATCAAAGGAAAGCTATCTTATTAATGGGTCCTTGGCAGGTGCTGGCCATGTCAACTCTTGACACCATTCCTGACAAGGTGACAGTTAACAGGTCCAAGTTAATTAGGGATGGTATTTCAAAGCAATATCATGTGTCTGTTAATTAGCCAGTGAGCTTTAGGATGCATCTAAATGGTGTGCCAGGGAATAGCACATACGTTATTTACAAGACTATCTCTGGGAGAGAAGGGGGGGGTATGGAGAAGCCGTTGTACTGAATGTTACTTAAACCGCCGCTCTCTTCACAGCTCCATTTCTTATCTATGCATCTCTGCCTTTGCATCACTCCCCATTACTCTCTCTCCTCTCCCCTTCTACTCCCTACACCATCATCAACAGCTATCTGGGTCTGCCAGAGAACTGAAATGAAGTGGTAGGAAGGAGGATGGGACAGAGAATGGCTCAGATGAATTTCTTGACCCCTATTAGGGCATTAAGGTTGCTGTCGAACTCGGAGTATCTCCAACTACTGGGTATAGCTGGAACTTTCACATTCACTAAACAGCTGACATGGAGGAGGGCTCCCGATTGCCTTGCCATAGTAGGCACAACCAGGTATTTCACTTTCACTGAAAGACAATCTGAAGAGGCTGAAAGACAAGAAATGCTGTCATGTGGGAATGTGCATCAGAGTTATGATCTGAATCCTCTAAAACACAGGTCCACTCCTTGGAATTTCCCTCATTCAGGATTTATCCCAATATTCTTTAACTCCCTTTGTCACACCTAGGTAGGTAGGTAGGTAGGTATCTATCTATCTATAGATACATACATACATACATACATACATACATACATACATACATACATACATTCATTCATACGCAGGAGCCCTTTCCCTGCTCTTGGTCCCCAGAATATTGGGTAGTTTCACTGAATAGTCTTCTGTGATTGTTCCCATTGCCATTTAAAAGCCTCCCCATTCTAAGTTTAGTCTCTATACTTTCTCCTGACTCTTTCTCCATCCAATCATCCTTTCATTCACCAGCAGTGATTTGTTCTGCCAGTCATCATCTTTTTTTTCTCTTTGTGGTTGGATGTCTTGAAAGCAAAATAAAAGCCTTATACCATCACTATTTTCTAGGAGTATTCCTGGTTCTATTTATTTAAATGCAACCCTATTTATTTATATTTTTATTTGTATTTGTTGTCCCTATATTAATTGAATTGTTTGATAGAGAAATATGATGTTATGGGTTTGGCTTTTTTATTGATCTATCACTCATTGTTATTGTGTTTGTGATTTTAATTGTCTACTGCTGTGAGTCTTCATGAAATACAGCAGCAAAGAAATACAGTAAATAAATAAATGGCACCCAGGAGCATTCCAGGTGGCATTTTCTTATGCTCTGAAGAACTCCTGGCCATTGAAAAGAAAAGAATCTCTACAGACATCAACATGATCCTTTGCAGGCAGAATGGAGATATCTACAGGCATTATGTTTGAATCCCAGTTCAAGCCAAACAAGTAGACAATATGAACCAAGCAGATCTGCCTCCCTCTGATATCAAATTCATGAAGCCATCCTCCTCCAGCATTATAAATGCAGCACGAAGATCTGCAGAGCGGGAGATGTTGGATGTACGTAGACTTGTCTCCTGGGAGTGACATCTTTGTAAGGGCCCCATATGCCCTTTTGCCAAGTGAAACTTCACAGCTGGTTCCCTGAAAGAACCAGATGAAGCGAAGAAGTGACTTTGTCTCTCAGCCATGCGGTGCTTGTGGAAAGTCTTGAAGGAGATTCCTGCCACTGTCAGTTGTCTTCAAACCAGGATGCGAGATATGAAATAGTGTCCTCTCCCAACTCTGATTCCACTATTGCAATGTTTTTCAATCTTAACAACTTTAAGATGTGTGGACTTCAACTCCTAGAATTCCCTAACCAGCATGTTGGGTGGGGAATTCTGGGAGTTAGTCCACACATCTTAAAGTTGCAAAGTTTGAAAAACATTGCTCTATTGGGAGACAACATGCTAGACAAGGTTAAAATGGATTGAGGAGTTCTGATTTAACATAGTGGCCGGCTGTCCCTGCCCTGATTTTCCATGTTCTTGGATTTTTTTGGTTTGTTTCTAGTATTGTTTTAATTGTATATATGGTATATATTTTATATATATTTATAGTTTTAATCTCTTTGTAACCCACCCAGAGTCCCCTATTGTAGGGGAGATGGGCGGGAGAGAAATCCAATAAATAAATAAATAAATAAATAAATACCTTTGGAAACCCACCCATTATCTCTACTGCATGAACTAGGTTCTCATGTTACATCATAATATATTTTATCTGATATTACAAGAATGTACACATTCTGGTTTGTTAATCAGGATTAAGTGTTTAGCATGTTGTGTGAACCTGTGCAGAGTAAGAAACTGGTTAAGTGAACTAGGGAGAACCAGGTTACCTGAGCAGCCAATGTGTCTCTCCCTCCCTCCCTCCCTCCCTTTCTGTTTCAGCAACAGAGCCCTTCCAAACAAAGCCTTGGCCTTCAGTTGCCTACTATCTTTTTGATCTAAGAACATTTTGGATCCCAGAAGGGCTAGAAGCATTTAGTGGAATAGCCATGGCCGAAGGCAAATCCTTTGATATGAAGCATGTTCTGCCAATCAGGACATACATACATAAAATTACACGCAGGTAACAGCCGAGCACTTTCTGCTTGCAATTAAGCTGATTTTTCCCTATTGTTTTCAACCCCTTGGACCTGTTTTCAGATTTATCCTACAATCAGCTTCTGAAATCAGTAAGAAGCTGACATATTTTTCAAAGGACAGCATTGTTCTCTTTTGTCTCTAACAAATAATTTTGTGCCTTATAGTTATGCACAGATGTCTGGGGACCCTGCAATTGGCCTCCTGCTTTCTCTCAGAACAGCCTTTAGTCTCAGGTAAGCAATACTCAGAGGCTTTGGAGGGGCAGGTGTCAACAAAGTCAAGCTGGTAGCCTTGACTGTGCGAAGCTCTACCTCTTTGTTGCAATGCACATAAAAAGGGTGAGGCTTTGATCATGTAGACATGGTCACCATCTTGACTTCTTTGCCTCTCCCTTGCAGAACTTCCTGGCAATGATGATTTAAGCAAATAAGACCTTACCTAGGGGTCATCAGAAGTGTTTTATAAGTTGCAGGTTATATTTCTGCCTCTACACACTGATATACTTCTGGCCCTCAGTGACTCTTTGGTTTTAGGGCAAAGTCACACTTTTAATTGGTCTCTCTTACAAGTCCAACAAATTAATTAACACGGTCCTTGTTTTTTTAAAAAACAGGGACTCAGTTTTTAGAAAGTTTCTTTGGCCCCAGAGAAACCAATTTCCAGAAATACTTTTCTGAATGTTATTTTTGGACTTTTGAAAAGCCAGAGCTACTGAACCGGTCATCAAAGCTGGTAAAAAACACTTCTAAGAATGTGTTAACCATCTGAGCAGCAAAAATCAGGGCATGCTCAAAAAACAACCCCAAGTTTTAAAGGGGAATCCTTTTATCCAATATCAGTTGTGTGTTTTGCATGTTACAGATTCTCCTAAACACCAGTATGAACTGTTCACACAACATGCAAAACCATGTGATTTGTTTGTTTTCGATTTAGCATACTATACATATCCAACCATTATGGTTTCTAAACCATGGTTAAGCATATTCTGTGAATGTACAACTATGATTTAGTCAAACCATGTTTAAACAAACTACGCTTGGTGCAATGTATGAAACTAGTCTATTACTCCTGTTGTTGTTCAGTCATTAAGTCGTGTCCGACTCTTCGTGACCCCATGAACCATATTGCGCCAGGCCTTCCTGTCCTTCACTGCCTCCCTGAGTTTGCTCAGTTTCATGCTCATTGCTTCAGTGATGCTATCTAACCATCTCATCCTCTGCCATCCCCTTCTCCTTTTGCCTTCAATCTTTCCCAGCATCAGGGTCTTTTCCAAAGAGTCCTCTCTTCGCATTAGGTGACCAAAGTATCTGAGCTTGAGCTTCATTATCAATCCTTCCAATGAGCAATCAGGGTTGATTTCCTTTAAGATTGACTGGTTTGACCTCCTAGCAGTCCAGGGGACTCTTAAGAGTCTTCTCCAGCACCACAGTTCAAAGGCACTATTACTCCTACCTTGATTAAAATTAGCCTGTTCCTCCCCATCCAGTTTGTTACTACCTCCAGCAAATGGTTTAGAAATTCTCCTTCTTCTCTAGCATCAGCTGAAATAAAGAGTAAATGTTTTGTATACCACCACCCATTTTTAATTTTTGATGTTGTTTTAATATATGATAAAACCTGTGAATGCAAAATAAAATAAAATCAGATGTAAAACCAGGACAAACTCAAAAGCAAAGAAAAAAAAACCTAATCAAGCACAACAGTAGAGATATTACAATAATAATATTAAGAATAATAATAATATCTGTTTACAATTTGCTGCAACTCTGTTTTTAAAGAACAACTTTAAACTTGACTACATGGAATCATGTAGTCTAATCTATCAATAAAGAATCAACTCGAATGCTGAGAATCAGCACATTTTATCAAGCCACCATGTGTCTTTCCAAAAACAAATGACAATCTTTCCGGCAAAGCCAAAGTACAGCAAATTGAATGTTCTTCATGCACAGACAAATTTCACAATTTTGGTATATAATTTAGCAACAGATAAACCTCTTTAAATCTTAACTTTCTTCCAAGAATCAGGTCCACCACTGTAAAAATATTCAACCATAAGAGGTAACCAAGAAGCATAAGCAAAGCATGTGTACAAACATACTTTTCTGATGTACTGAAAATGTATTTAACAGGTCTTTTATGTATTTTTTCTTAGTTGCCCAGAGTTACCTACTTAAGATGGGCGGCCGTGTAAATTTTCGAAGTAAACCAACCAATCAATCAACCAACCAACCAGTCAATCTCCAACAAGGTAGATATAAAGGTAGACAACCAACCTTTTTTAAACAGCCACTGAGTCCAACAAACTCAGTTTGGTGTCTGGTGTGGGTCTTCCGTGCTGTGTGGCCGTGTTCTGGAAGTTTTGTTTCCTAACGTTTCGCCAGCACTTGTGACTGGCATCTTCAGAGTGCAGGAGCACAGACAGGAGCAATTGCAATTGCAGGAGCTGGCGAAACGTTAGGAAACAAAACTTCCAGAACACAGCCACACAGCCCGGAAGACCCACACCAGCCATCGTATGCCAGCCATGAAAGCCTTCGACAATACATCAGTTTGGTGTACTGATTAAGTGCTGGCCTAGAAGAGAGGAAACCATGAATTCTAGTCCTCCCTCAGGCAGCTGGTGACTTTGGGCCAGTCATTCCCTCTCCAACAACTCAGGTGGTTGTGGCAGAGAAAGTAGGAGACAGGAGCATTATGTTATTATTTATTAGATTTAATAGAGCCGCCCACTCCAGTATGCCCGCTTGACTTGCATGAAATAAAACCGGGATGTAAATCTAATAATAAACCTGAAAAAAGGTGATGAATGAATCTTGTTTTAAAATAATAAGTAACAAATTTCACATTTTTTAAAACAACTGAGATCATTGATTCTGTAAAGTAGGAAATGCCACTTCCCAACTCCAAATTTCTTCTCTAAGATTGATATTTATTTTAATAAAGTTGTTCAATTGTTGATACAGCTAAATTAATGGTTTTGCCTCTAAACAAACTCTGTAAAATACATTTAAAACCATGGGGATTTCTGAAAGGAGCCAAGGCATCTGATCCAAGTACAGAGTACAACAAACGCTTTAACTGGTTGTATTGTCATTCAGCTGTTTGGGCAACTTATATATTTTTTGAAACTTTTGAGATATTTCAAAAATTGCAGACTGGGGATAACTATCCCATGTTCAATCCATAATTTCGAAAAAGGTTTTATCCACCATTTTAAAATATGGATGCTTCATGAGTGTTAGTTTCTTATGACAGCACAAATCAGATTTCTGTTTCTTATTTATGATCATCCATATACGTCTAATCACTTTACTTGCTCTGCTCAAAACCAAGCACTAGGCAAGATTTTAAAGAGTCACTATCAAAAGCCTCACAATCAATTAGACCAGCCTGCTAGTTTGCTTGCTTCGTTTCTGCCATTACAAGAGAAGGGGGGGGGGGGAGAGCTAAAAGGTGAACCGTCAGGCGCAGATGGACTGTTATCTGTTTCTCAGGAATGCCCAAGGTCGTACCAGTGTGAGACCAGGAGAGATCCAGTGGTATGCGCAAGAACGACTATGGGATAGAAGGGGGGAGGTGAAAGGGAAAGGGGATAAAATTGAGTTTGGCGCGTGCGGGCTTTTAGTCTCAGCAATGCTCTAGAACTGTACACTAGTCCTCAATAAATGAATTCTTCTTTGAACCTCAAACAGTTTCAATGGGAGTTGCTTTCATCGGGAACTCAGCCTTGCGGCTTCTTACAGTCCCTTTGTGACCAATTCTCGTATTTACAACCTTCGCAGGTCTGTAAAGCAAAGGAAAACTGAAATAAGATTATAAGCACAGTTGCAGTTTCACTTAGCAACCGCTTCACTTAATGACCGAGTTTCTAGTCCCAATCGTAGGTGCTAAACGAGGGTACCTGTACCTTGAGTATTTCCCTTCCAAAGACTCCTACTCTGATATATTAACTTGTAAGACCAGGAACTTGTTTAGAACCAATAAACAAAGGCTGTATGTATATAACATGTTTACCCATGTCTATCTTAATCTTTTTGTACCAATTCATCCAATTTTATGGGTATATAAAATACACTAGATTATAAGCTCAACACACAGGCAAAGATGCCTGAAGAATTTTCAAAATGAAGGAACCAGCATTGCACCATTGCAGTTCAGGTTCCACCCCTTTCGTTCATATATGCAACATCGTAATGGACATCAAAGGGAGCAGAGTTTGTATCATGGCATGGTTTTGTCATTTGATCACACATACACACTCATATACCCTGTGGAGACTTGGCGCTGGAAAAAGTCACGACCAATCCTCACACTTACGATCACTGCAGCATCCCTGCAGTCATGTGATAAAAATTCGGGTGCTTGGCAACCAGCATGTATTAACGACAGTTGCAGTGTCCCAGAGTCATGTGACCACCATTTGCGACCTTCCCAGGGGGCTTCCAACAAGCAAAATCAATGGGGCAAGCTAGATTTGCTTCATGATCATGGCAAAGAAGGTTGTAAGATCGAGTGTGACTCACTTAACGACTGTATTGCTTAGCGACAGAAGTTCCAATCCCAATTGTGGTCATAAGTCAAAGACTACCTGTAGCCATCTAGGCCATACCCAAACAATTCCCAAATTCACCTCACTTTTAAGAATCTCTTTGCTTGTTCTTAGATTGTTTTGAGGTTGCTTCGCTGTTAGTATATAAGGGCAAGTCATTATTGAGCTATTTTACTACACTATAATAGCAAAATTATAAAGAAACATTATAAAGGAATGTAAGATGGAAAGCTAGTGTCAGATTTCATTCCAGTAAATTGGTGACACAGAATGCAATTTACTTCTCATGAGAACAGTGATCATTGAAAGATACAGTAAATCACAATGCTGATACAATGGCATCAAGGTGCAAAGAATTTCAGCAGATTTGTTGCATAAGATCAGCCAGTAAGGCACTGGGTTCTCTATGGGACACAGCTGAAAAGGAATAAATACTCCTTTTGTAATCACAGTAGAAATACAGTGAAACAAATTCAGATAATAAACAAGAAACAGTCATTCTTCGGCTGTATCTCGTTCTTCTTTACATATTACCTTTTTTTAGGTATACATCTGTTACAGCTAAAAAGGTAAAGCATGAATGAAAAATCATGCATCCTGTCTCTAAGAATCAGGACTTTCTGCAGCTATTTGCTCTTCTGTAATGTCTGAAATGGTCCCTTGAATTTTGGCTAGATCCACAAAGGAAAACGAATGGGTTTATAGTGCCTTGTGATAGGACAATGGACTATAATACCTCCAGAGATACATTTTCTGAGTTTCCTTTACATGTGAAAATGTGCCAATAGAAAACTAAACATAAGAAAAATTCTATCCTAGCCTTTTCCTTTCACCGTAATAATCTTGCCTTTTTTTCTTTGCATAAACAATGCAATCCCACACCTGATAAATTTTATTCATTGTCACGTGCCCCCCATCTTTCAATTACATGTGTCAATCCAGCTACAGTAGCATTTTTTTTTAAAAAGAGACAGTGCTTGGAGATCCCACCCAAATATATTTTTCAAATTCACACCAGAGACTGCTTTCCACCAAACCACATTTTTCACATTTTCCTATCTTCTCTCCAGATTCACAAATTGTTATTATTATTCTTTCTAATGCAAATTTAAGTGTCTTCTTGCTTACACCAATATACCTAAAACCAAACTCTTCCACGCACAAATGAGATGCCAATATGAAACACATAGCTGATATTCAAGATGTTGAATTTACAGTGTCAGATCTCAAACTAATGACCAATCTCTTTGACTACATTGCTTAATTGCAAAATAAAACACTTGTCCTTTCTTTTTCTGACTGGATCACCAGCTTGCACTGTTTCTCACCTGATTTATTGTGGATATGAAACTGAGTAAACAGAGAAAGTCTTTCCCTTTCTTGGATGGAGAGCAACCTGTTGAGTTTGTAGAAAAGCAGTCCAAAAGAAAAACTAAACCAAGCTCCAGTTTGAGACCAGTTTACAGGGTTCCCATTGCAGATATAATTTATGATTTCTAAGCACTCCTTATAATACTGAAGAAAATCAGCCCACAGCAGCTTTCATGGAAAAATGTATACATGAGACCCTTCACAGAAGCCGGAGTATACATTTGAAATGGAAACAGCTCATCATGTTTTTTTCCTATTCAGCTCAAAACCCAATTCTCATTGTTGTGAGATCTTTGAAATCTACAGAATACAATCTTAATGTGCATTTTTCTCAGCAAGTGGGATCTTTTGAATGGAAAGCAAAAGCGCTGATGATTTCTCTGCATAGGCCTCCACAAATGGTTCAGAAGTGGAAGATACTCAGTAAAGCTCTTCTGGCACTTAAATAAAAAAGAGATTAAACTCAGTTGTTCTTTTTCCAGCATTGTTGTTGTTGTTGTTTATTCCTGGATATAAGTGGGAAAGGTTGTCATGGGATCAGTTGGATTAAAGGAGGGTCCCCCCCCCCCAACTGTTTAAAGGGAGCCTTGGCTCAAGAGGCAGAGAAAGAGAGTTCTGCTGTACTCAGAACTGCTGTTCTGAGCTTGTCCAGGAATCCCTGGACAGGAATCCCTGGACCCCAAGAATAGTACATTTCTGACTTTTTAGTTCTTGCTTTGTACTTTGTGGAGAGGGGTGGTGGGATAGGAGAGGTAGCAGCGGCTCTTCTTTCTTTTTAATGTTCTCCTTTTTTCTATTTATTCTTTTCTACACCTCTTTTTCTTTAATTAAAAAAAATAAAACATTAAAAATGGTTGTTTGTTCTCTTGAGCTATTAAAATATTGGTCTCTGTATCTACATACTCTTTTTTTTTAATTACTTTAGTTCAATATGACATTTTTATTAGTTTTATTGAATATAAAGGCCTTAGAGGTTCTTCCAAGAGGAGACAAATACTAAATTAAGCAATTTAAAACTTGATGGAAATTCAAAATAAGCTAAGGGGGTAGAAACCTTGATTAATAAATGCACTAAATATGAGGTGGAACAAGAAATAAGTGAAATGGTTGGAGACTTAAATAAAATTTTAGGCCAGTTTTTAGACTGCAATACTATCCCCTCTAAATTTAATTCTCATACACCGAAAGCACGAGAAGCTTATATGCTGGAGATTAATTTGGTGGATATATGGTGACTTTAAATCCTTCACATCAAGAATAGAACAAACAGCTTCTTCAATTATTTCTTTTTTGGAAACAATGTTTTAGTGGTTTTTTTTCCCCCCCAGGACAGACTGCCTGGATTTTGGCCTACCTGAAGGTACTCTCCAGGCAAATTCAGCTGCTTCCTGATTATAAAGAATAGGAAACAATGGTCTAGGATGGAAGGTTGCTATTGAAGCAGTCATCCCAAGTAGGGTTGCTTGGAGGACCATCCTACTCATCTCTAGATACAGGCACAAGGAATAGGTGAAGCTTTAATGGGGGAGAAATTGCTTTAACTTGCTGGTTTTATTACTACTTGATCTTATGAGATGGGAGAGATTGGGGAATGGAACATGGTCTGGAAATAAACACTAATGTAATAATTACCAAAGGGAGAGTGGTCGGGAGGTCACAACCTGGCTGTGGCAGGGAAAGTTGGACAGTCCTTTGGGTGGGTGGCCTCCTTTCAGACTGCAGTCGAACCAAGAAAGTGAAGATGGTCTCTCCAACCTCAAAATCCCAAAGAGAAGACCTGGGAAAGTAGGTAGATGAGTCTGAGAAAAGTTCAGAGTCCTAAGCCCTAGCCTGAGGAAATCTTCCAACAGGCAGAATGACAGGTTCTGGAACAGAGATATATTGCCAGGAAAGCCAAAGATGAATAGCCTACAGGTACAGGGAGCCTATGGTATAAATTACTAGGAGCCATCTTGCTGTGAGAGTTAAGAGAACACTCTAAAGAAGTTAAATTGTAATCCTGAAGGGAATCTATTTGCACTTCACTCTTGTAAAATAAAAGCTAATTTGATTCTTTGTTCAAGCATTAGTTAAAAAGAAAAAAAAAGTGATTGTGTAGTATTATACCTTCCACCAAATCGCATTACCTCATACATAATACATACATACAAAGCTAGTGCTTCATAAGAGAAGTGGGCTGATCGCTGTATCTTTCTACCCACTAATCTAAAATGAAATTTTAGTTGCTGTTGCAAGTCACTTAAAATACTATTACAGGAAGCTTTAATATTTATAGTTAACAGGACTGGAAGCAAAGTATCAAGAGTTCTCTTAGCAGCAAGGTCTCCTTTCGTAAGAAATAGTTATTTTAACCATTACAGTTTGAAGGACACAACAAAACTGAATTGTGCTTCAAAACTGATGACGGATGCTGAGAAAAAAGGTCATTCAAAACAAAGAAACAAGCAATTATAGCCTGAAATTATTTATATCCTACCCCAAACACTTCCCCATCCTGAGGCCTTGAAGAATTTTTGGAATAAGCTACTGTAAATCCCAGATGGCATATAGATTAGTAATAACGGATGTTCTAATCCAAGACATATGGAAAAAGTCTGCCAGAATAGGATGCTCTACCCTTTTCTGTATATAAGCATAAGACTTTAAACAAAAAATTACCAGTGGCAGGGACCAGTCCTGTTCCTCTACTGAAGACTGTGCTAGACCTATTGCAGTACTGGACTTATGTAAGTCAATCAACTGTAGAAAATGGGTTGATCAACAGATTAAAAGGACGAATTTCATTCAAGCTCTCATACTAAACTGAGACCCCTAAGAAAGAAACACTTTTGAAAACTAAAACTGAATCATTTTAAAATCCTACCATGAAAAAGGAGTTTTACTCAAGATAATTTAAGAGACAACATACTCTGTGTGTGCGGGAATGGAATGGAATGGAATGGAATGGAATGGAATGGAATGGAATAGAATAGAATAGAATAGAATAGAATAGAATAGAATAGAATAGAATAGAATAGAATAGAATAGAATAGAATAGAATAGAATAGGTTTATTACGGTCACTGACCAGAATTGCAAACAGAAACCCATTAAAAATAAAAATAAAGCAAATACACATACACACACACACACACTCTCTCTCTCTCTAATTTGACAAATGATTGGCCTGAGGAAAAATGACAATGAAGTCTGAGCCCAGGCCAACCTCATAATCTGTATTTCAACTGTATGGCTAAATTCAAACTTTGACACCAAATCACAGAATAAGTGTGAGGCACTCTAAATTGAGTTATGTACATTCATGCCTTCATTATTCCTTCTCTCCACATGTGAGAGAAGGTGAGAAGTTTCAATAGGAGGTTTGTAGAAAAACAGACTTTACCATTTAGTACACTGTTTGCACAATCCAGAATGAATTGTACAAAACATAGTGTGCCAGGTTTGAATGAATGGCAAATAGCAACTTGTCATAAACCAGAAATGGAAATTTAATCTTTCTTTTTATGCAAGCCCAGCCAGAACTCTTCCACTTTGCACTGCTAAACCACCATCTAAATACAGTCTATATTGCTTATATATCAGCAGCAAAAGACATATCAATACCTGTGTAAAATCATATTGTTGAAAGAGGGGAGAATGAATGTTTCTCAGTGAAATTATTTCCTTGCAGATTTTTGAATGTATGTATAACAGTGGAACACAGATCAAGTAGAACACAATGCCCTGAGAGAATATATATATACACATACATACATACATACATACATACTTACACACATACGCGCACACACACACGCACACACACTGTGTGTGTGTGTGTAAATATATATAAATAAATAAAAACAAAAACTTTCTTGGAGTTTTAATTTCTTTCTGAACATGTATGACAGCCCTAAGTGCTTTATGTTTTAACACATTTTTACTATAATTGTCACTATTCTGGCTTATGCAATAAACTTTGGAGATGATGTGTATTTTTTAAAACAAGCTGGAGGCTAGGCAATATGTATGACACGTCTGTCATATTTCATTATTTTCCATTAATGAAAAAACAACATGCCTTCAAATAAGCTATCTAGTACCTCCATCCATATAGCTGGGCATCCGTTGTTTTATTATTCCATTTCACAGACCTCTTGAGGCCTGATCAAACAGTGAGATATCAAGCCACCATAACAGACATATCTCCCCATAGGACTCTCCTCTGGACCATCTACCAACTTCAAACCATGCTACTAAGATGCATCCCTAGAACTGTTTGCCTACTCCTGGCAACTATTTCTTTGTTCAGGCACATGACAGGGATTATTATTTCCACTAGACAGTCTCACAATCACCTGTGGTATTTATCCTAAGGTCTGTGTCTCACTTGTTTTGTTAATAACGCTCCAAAATAGTTGCAAAATACCCAAAAGTACTTCTTCCAAAGATTCCTTGCTCACAGGAGCCTCTGCAGAGGGGATCAAAAAATCAATATGGCGGCAAATGAAGCCCATCCCTTTTTATGTGCATTATGTGTACAACATACGTAAAACAGGGGCAGGGCTTTGCTTACATGATCATGGCCACCTTCTTAATGTTTTGTCCACTTCACTCTGCTTGTAGAGTCCAGTTTGCCATGCTAGTTTTTCCTGTAGCGTACATTTCCAGTTTACGTTCAAATCACAGCCTGACAATATTTGTACAGCAGAATAATTATTCCATTAAATATTATTGATGTATTGCTTCTATAAATAAGAAAGAAAGTAGGCTACTTATAGAGTCTTTAAATATGCCTTCTTGCCGGGTGAACAGCCAAGATACTCCACCAAATACAGAATAAGTTGAGAATCTTGGGCTCTGCACTATGGTTCGAACAAATTGTCCAAAGCAACTTTAGCTGATCTTGAAAAGCCAAACAGGATGAGTCCTAATTTGTACTTAGACGTGAGAACAATATTAGAGCTGTTGGTTAGGCTGAAAAAAGGTAAAAGAAAAAAGAAAAAAAGCAACCCAGAAGGACAATGGCAAACTACTGTACTTCTTTTTGTTTTCAAGAAAGTTGCATGAACTTGGTAGAGCTTGAACTGAACGTGCCTTTTTCAAGATCAGCATTAGATAGGAACTTACATATGCATTCCCAATGGTCCTGCTGTTGATCTGCATTTCATGAATACATCTTCCTAAAGCAGTGGTGTGTTCCCCAGAGCTGATATACTGAGGGTATATGAGGGTTAGTCTAAAAGATTTTTTTTTTCATTCTAGCATTCTTCCCACAGGTGCAGGGTCTGCTTTTTTTTCAGATCAACCAAATGTTGATCCATCGGTTGCAATAGGAACTGACTGACCAGCTTGTCACCCAAGCCTGACATCGGGGGCTGAGGGACAGTGGCTGGTCCAAAGTCACCCAGCCGGCTTTCATGCCTAAGGCAGGACTAGAACTTACCATCTCCTGGTTTCTAGCCTGGTGCCCTAATCACTAGACCAAACTGGCTCTTTGTCTAAAAGACATATATACTATTAAATTATGGAAGGAACAAAATTATCAATGTGGTAAGGGTAGCCCTCTCTGTTACAAAGTGAGGTTATAATCCCGGTCAATAATATATAAACTAAATTGCACTTTTTACCTCAAAAACATGTAAGAGTTACTACCAGAGGATGCCAGAATAATTTAGGCATACCATGATATACACACACTGAATGCAAACTAACCCTTGCTATATTTTCACAACCCAAACATGGTTCTTTTTTAATATTGAGTAGTTCAGAAGAAAAAAAATGTATCGTTCAAAACTCACAAAGATTTGGTCACAAATAGCTGATGCATAAACCCTTGTAGACAGAGAAGTGGGGAGCTGACTAGCAAGGAACACTGAACTCACCAAAGGTGTAGAGATCCTGATGATGTTTCTTCTCCTCCTTTCCTTGAGCTTGTCTATGTAGGCCTGATAAGGGTAATCCACCAGCTGTTTTCTCTGTAGGCTTCACTTTGTTGTCTTCTGGCATCTGCCATATCCCTCAATTTTCTTCTCCAATCCTCACACTTGTTCCTTTATCAGAGCAGCCTTTATGCTCAGCAGGCACAGAATCTGCAGATACACATATTCTGCTGCTGTGTCTTACTCACAAGGAGGCTGGTGTTTTCTCTTCACCACCAGCCTCTTTTCTAGATGATACTCTTTTCTAGTATTATCTAGATACTTCCAAATTCCTGTTTGCTTCCATGACTAGTTGAACCTAAATGCAGTAATTGCATGTTTACACATCTGCAAATGCATGCACAGCCCAGTTCCTTAATGAGCATTCTTGTAGTAGCACATCCAGGTTGATTGTTTTGTAATGTCTGAAAATACTCTGTGATTTTCTTCATATTAGTTAAGCAAACAATGATTCCCATTCTTGGTGACTTCCAGATGTCAGGAGTTAGCACTCTCAGAATTCCTAGCGATGGCCATGATGAAAGGCAAATTCCAGGAGCTGGAGCCTGCACATCTGGAAGTTAGCAAGGATGGAAAACACTGTATTAAAGCAAAGACTATACAGTTGGTAATGATGATCTATGTAAGGAGTATGCAACTTGGTTCCATCAAGATGTTTTCAACTAGCATTACGACTAAGCCTTGCCACTGGCCATCCTGCTTGGGACCAATATGGGTTGAAGACCAGAACACCTGGAGAACACCAGGGAATAGAAAGGGAATAGAAGGGAATAGAAGTACTAGTTTGAGGCTGACATATACTGAAGGAAAGATTTTAAAAGAGAGAAACCTAACTTATGTTGTTCTTGAATTCTTTACAAACAGAGGAGAATATCAGAAATGGAGAGAATTCCCATATTTTCTGTAATAATTTAACCTTGTTTGCTCAGTTGTTAGAGTTACATGCCAACAGCCTCAAGAAAGAGAGGCTGTTGCAACTATCACTACAATGGGATACTGAAACTATAGCAAGACATAAGAAGGGAACATACTAGTAGTGCCTTACTAAAATTCAGAGCAGCACCCACAACTATGTCTTGTTTCAACAGTGGAATACTCCTCTCTACATTGCCAACTCTTGAGGAGTAACAACCAGAAAGAGCATAGCACTGAAATACAGTCAGGTCCAGAAATATTGGGACATCGACACAATTCTAACATCTTTGGCTCTATACACCACCACAATGGATTTGGAATGAAACAAACACAATGTGCCTTAACTGCAGACTGTCAGCTTTAATTTGAGGATATGTACATCCAACTCAGGTGAACGGTGTAGGAATTACAACAGTTTGCATATGTGCCTCCCACTTGTTAAGGGACCAAAAGTAATGGGACAATTGGCTTCTCAGCTGTTCCATGGCCAGGTGTGTGATATCCCCTCAGTACCCCAATTACAATGTGCAGATAAAAGGCCCAGAGTTCATTTCAAGTGTGCTATTTGCATGTGGAATCTGTTGCTGTCAACTCTCAAGATGAGATCCAAAGAGCTGTCACTATCAATGAAGCAAGCCATCATTAGGCTAAAGAAACAAAACAAACCCATCAGAGAGATAGCAAGAACATTAGGCATGGCCAAAACAACTGTTTGGAACATTCTCAAAAAGAAGGAACGCACCGGTGAGCTCAGCAACACCAAAAGACCCGGGAGACAACGGAAAACAACTGTGGTGGATGACCGAAGAATCCTTTCCCTGGTGAAGAAAACACCCTTCACAACAGTTGGCCAGATCAAGAACACTCTCCAGGAGGTAGGTGTATGTGTGTCAAAGTCAACAATCAAAAGAAGACTTCACCAGAGTGAATACAGAGGGTTCACCACAAGATGTAAACCATTGGTGAGCCTCAAAAACAGGAAGGCCAGATTAGAGTTTGCCAAATGACATCTAAAAAAGCCTTCACAGTTCTGGAACAACATCCTATGGACAGATGAGACCAAGATCAACTTGTACCAGAGTGATGGGAAGAGAAGAATATGGAGAAGGAAAGGAACTGCTCACGATCCTAAGCATACCACCTCATCAGTAAAGCATGGTGGTGGTAGTGTCATAGCGTGGGCATGTATGGCTGCCAATGGAACTGGTTCTCTTGTATTTATTGATGATGTGACTGCTGACAAAAGCAACAAAAGTGTTTCGGGCAATATTATCTGCTCACATTCAGCCAAATGCTGCAGAACTCATTGGACGGCGCTTCACAGTACAGATGGACAATGACCCAAAGCATACTGCAAAAGCAACCAAAGAGTTTTTGAAGGGACAGAAGTGGAATGTTATGCAATGGCCAAGTCAATCACCTGGCCTGAATCCCATTGAGCATGCATTTCACTTGCTGAAGACAAAACTGAAGGGAAAATGCCCCAAGAACAAGCAGGAACTGAAGACAGTTGCAGTAGAGGCCTGGCAGAGCATCACCAGGGATGAAACCCAGCGTCTGGTGATGTCTATGCATTCCAGGCTTCAGGCTGTGATTGACTGCAACGGATTTGCAACCAAGTATTAAAAAGGGAAAGTTTGATTTATGATTATTATTCTGTCCCATTACTTTTGGTCCCTTAACAAGTGGGAGGCACATATGCAAACTGTTGTAATTCCTACACTGTTCACCTGAGTTGGATGTACATACCCTCAAATTAAAGCTGACAGTCTGCAGTTAAGGCACATTGTGTTTGTTTCATTCCAAATCCATTGTGGTGGTGTATAGAGCCAAAGATGTTAGAATTGTGTCGATGTCCCAATATTTCTGGACCTGACTGTACATTACCACTGGAGATACCACTTCTGTTATTTTATTTTACATGAAAGTGAAAAATGTAAATGCAATGATTAATAAAAGCCACATTCAGAAGAACCTGTTGTTCTGTGTGACCTGCTTCCCCATGGTTTGCAATCACACATGGAAATGAACATATAATTAAATAAATCAACTATAAATAATTATAGTTGCTAAAGTTGCTTTATATATTTATAAAGCAACTATCCATCTGATGAAGAGAGCTACAGCTCACAAAAACCTATGCCTTTTAATAAATTTTTTTAGTTGGAAAAGGTGCACCCAGATTCCTTCTGATTGTTTGCTACCACAGACTAACATAACTCTCCTCCTACAATGTCTCTAAGGCAAGAAGTAATAGTATGTGTATTTTTTACTTTCCTATGAGCTGGACTTCTAATACTGTAGATCATTTCATTTGAACTTCCTTTGGTCAAGACAAGGCTTTGTTTTCTTGCCAGATAAAAACTTGGAAACAGGAGGAAGTGGAAGAGAACTGTTCCTATAATTACCCTCTGACCCTAAATGTTCAAAATGATCTGACGTACAATGTGATAACTTGTTCCAGTCCTCCATTCTAGTTTCCCCAGTTGTGATCAACATCTGAGCTGCTCCCACCTTCTCTTAAAATGCCAGTGCTCTAACTTGTTCTGAACAATGTTCAGTATTGTGGCTGTCTTACCTGGGTACATAATGTAGGAGTATGCAAACTATTCCATCACAGAATATTCTGAGCCCAAAACCAACCTAATGCATATCATCTACTCCAAGATGAATCATGAAGTTCATCACATTCTTGTGATAACAGATTAGAAACTGAGAAATGAAAAGGCAGATACTAGAAAGAATTACATGTCCCTCTCTGCTGCACCAACTAAAACCTACACCAGACTGAACTGGTCCAATGCAACTGATTTGATCATGAAATCAATTATGGAATTTCCTCCAATTTGTCATGTAAAAAAGTTCTTAATCTTGCAAGACTGAATATGCACATTGGTCCCTTAATCACAGTGTTCCTGATTATGGTGGATGTATTCTATTTCTGTTTAAATTATAGCAGCTTCTTTTATATGTGCATATTTAATTAAAAATCAGCACATGCAAACTTAATGTAAATGTGAAAGTAAACATCTTTCTTCCACAGCACACTGGGAACATTCTGCTCTAAAATTTCTCATCCTTTTTCCTAGGTTTTGGTGTTAAGTAAAACCTTGTTACTCCTGTGACCAACAGAAACTAACTAGCAAGGCAAATTATCATGATAAGTCACCTATTTAAATACAGAAATGAAACCATACATTGTTTTTTAATGTTTTGACGACGTTATAGAACCCACTCTGAAAATGTTTGCAAGCTGGTGCATAGGAGAGAAAACTAGCTTCTTCCCAGTTGTGATAAATTACACGACATTGGGGCATTAGCCAGGAGTAGCTCGTCAAATAATATGCTTCAGGCAAATTAAGTAGACTTTCAATTTGTTACTGGGTAGTCTATAATCCATGACAAAACATGGTTTTATTGCTGTTTTATGCCAATCACAAGTTATAACATTTGCTCTTTAGCTATCCCATTAAATGCTCTTCAGATTTAGTGAGCCAAGGAGCTCTTGAAAGAAAATCAGGGAAGTTAAAACAGTCAAAGTATCAAATTATAATATTGTAGAGCATGGCTCGCTAAATTCATGGGCTCCTTGGATTGCAAGCAGTTTAAGCCATTCTTATCTCACAGCCTCCTGACAAGAACAGATGAGAATAGTCACTTGATCTGATTATGTCTCAGCATTTATCAATACAGTTCTGCCTGGATATATGGGATGACACCATCCTGAATTTCCAGCAGCTTAGCTGTTGGTCATGCTGGCAAGATATTGGATCCAACAATTTAGAAGCCTATCAGGTTGGAGAAAACTAACTTATGCCCACTGGAATCCAGAATATATCTAAAGAAACTTTTTCTATAACAAAATACTTATCTCCTTCATCAGGAGATTTGTCAAAGTCCAATTTTTTAAAACTTGGACAGTTTTAAAAAATGGACAGATGGATATGCAATGTACTATCACAGGGCTCCTCAACCTTGGCAACTTTAAGACGGGTGGACTTCAAATCCCAGCCAGCAAGGCTGGCTGGGGAATTCTGGGAGTTGAAGTCCCCCTTCTTAAAGTTGCCAAGGTTGAGGAGCCCTATACTAGCATACTCCCCTCCCCCTCCATGTCTTTCTTCTGAAGGTTAATTTTGCCAATTCTTTCAATTTCTCTTAACAGGACTTAGTTTCTCATTCTCTACTCATCCTTATTGCTCTTCTCTGAACCTAATCCAGTTTGTTTGAATTGATCTGAATTTATTTTAAAGTGTGGTACCTGGAACTGGACACAGTATTCAGGGTGGAATCTATTCAGTGTGCAAAAATGTAGAATTATTATCATCCTTTGAAAACTATCCCCTTCATGGATCACTGCCTTGTCGTGGCGAAGGGGCTTGCGTAACTCAGTGAAGCCATGAGCTATACCGTGCAGGGCCACCCAAGACGGACAGGTCATGACAGAGAGTTCTGACAAAATGTGGTCCACTGGAGAAGGAAATGGCAACCCACTCCAGTATCCTTGCCAAGAAAACCCCATGGACAATGTTAAAAGGCTAAAAGATATGACGCCGGAAGATGAGCCCCTCAGGTCGGAAGGTGTCCAGTATGGTACTGGGGAAGAGCGGAGGGCAATTCCAAGTAGCTCCAGAAAGAGTGAAGCAGCTGGGCCAAAGCCGAAAGGACGTTCAGCTGTGGATGTATCTGGAAGCGAAAAGAAGGTCCGATGCTGTAAAGAACAATATTGTATAGGTACCTGGAATGTAAGATCTATGAACCAAGGCAAGCTGGATGTGGTCAAACATGAGATGACAAGATTGAACGTCGACATCTTGGGAATCAGCGAACTGAAATGGACGGGAATGGGTGAATTTAATTCGGGTGACCATTATATCTACTACTGTGGGCAAGAAACCCTTAGAAGAAATGGAGTTGCACTCATAGTCAATAAGAGAGTGGGAAAGGCAGTAATGGGGTACAACCTCAAAAACAACAGAATGATCTCAGTGCGTATCCAAGGCAAACCATTCAATGTCACAGTCATCCAAGTCTATGCCCCAACCACTGATGCTGAAGAAGCTGAAGTTGACCGCTTCTATGAAGACCTACAACACCTTCTAGAACTAGCACCAAAAAAAGATGTCCTTTTCATCATAAGGGATTGGAATGCTAAAGTAGGAAGTCAAGGAGTAATCGGAATAACAGGCAAATTTGGCCTTGGAGTACAAAATGAAGCAGGGCAAAGGCTAATAGAGTTCTGTCAAGAGAACAAGCTAGTCATAGCAAACACTCTTTTCCAACAACACAAGAGACGACTCTACACATGGACATCACCAGATGGTCAATACCGAAACCAGATTGATTATATACTTTGCAGCCAAAGATGGAGAAGCTCTATACAGACAGCAAAAACAAGACCAGGAGCTGACTGTGGCTCAGATCATGAGCTTCTTACTGCAAAATTTAGGCTTAAATTGAAGAAAGTAGGGAAAACCACTAGACCACTCAGGTATGACTTAGATCATATTCCTTGTGAGTACACAGTGAAGGTGATGAATAGATTTAGAGGATTAGATTTGGTAGACAGAGTGCCTGAAGAACTATGGACGGAGGTCCGTAACATTGTACAGGAGGCAGCAACTAAAACCATCCCAAAGAAAAAGAAATGCAAGAAAGCAAAATGGCTGTCTGATGAGGCTTTACAAATAGCTGTGGAAAGAAGGAATGCGAAAAGCAAGGGTGAAAGGGAAAGATATAAGCAACTGAATGCAGATTTCCAGAGAATAGCAAGGAGAGATAAGAAGGCCTTCTTAAATGAACAATGCAAAGAAATTGAGGAAAACAATAGAATGGGGAAGACTAGAGATCTCTACAAGAAAATTGGAGATATGAAAGGAACGTTTAGTGCAAAGATGGGCATGATAAAGGACAAAAAGGCAGGGACCTAACAGAAGCAGAAGAGATTAAGAAGAGGTGGCAAGAATACACAGAAGAACTATACAAGAAAGATCTTAATGTCCCTGATGTCCACGCTGGTGTAATCACTGACCTTGAGCCAGACATCCTAGAGAGTGAAGTCAAGTGGGCCTTAGGAAGCATTGCTAACAACAAAGCTAGTGGAGATGACAGTATTCCAGCTGAGTTATTTAAAATACTAAAAGATGATGGTGTTAAAGTGCTGCACTCAATATGCCAGCAAGTTTGGAAAACGCAACAGTGGCCACGGGATTGGAAAAGGTCAGTTTATGTTCCAATTCCAAAGAAGGGCAATGCCAAAGAATGCTCAAACTATTGCACAATTGCACTCATTTCACATGCTAGCAAGGTTATGCTCAAAATCCTACAAGCTAGGCTTCAGCAATACATGAACCGAGAACTACCGGATGTACAAGCTGGGTTTTGAAGAGGCAGAGGAACTAGAGATCAAATCGTCAACATTCGCTGGATCATGGAGAAAGCACGAGAGTTCCAGAAAAATATCTACTTCTGCTTCATTGACTATGCAAAAGCCTTTGATTGTGTGGATCACAACAAACTGTGGCAAATTCTTAAAGAGATGGGAGTACCAGACCACCTTACCTGTCTCCTGAGAAATCTGTATGCGGGCCAAGAAGCAACAGTCAGAACCGGTCATGGAACAACCGATTGGTTCAAAATAGGGAAAGGTGTACGACAAGGCTGTATACTGTCACCCTGCTTATTTAACCTATATGCAGAGTACATCATGAGAAATGCCAGGCTGGAAGAATCACAAGCCGGAATTAAGATTGCAGGGAGAATCATCAACAACCTCAGATATGCGGACGATACCACCCTAATGGCAGAAAGTGAAGAACTAAAGAGCCTCTTGATGAGGGTGAGAGGAGAGTGCAAAAGCTGGCATGAAACTCAACATTAAAAAAACTAAGATCATGGCATCTGGACCCATCAATTCCTGGCAAATAGAAGGGGTAGAAATGGAAGCAGTAACAGACTTCATTTATTTGGGCTCCAAGATCACCGCAGACGGAGACTGCAGCCATGAAATTAAAAGATGCTTGCTCCTTGGGAGGAAAGCTATGGCAAGCCTAGATAGCATATTAAAAAGCAGAGACGTCACCTTGCCGACAAAGATCCGCATAGTCAAAACTATGGTTTTTCCAGTAGTAATGTATGGCTGTGAGAGCTGGACCATAAAAAAGGCCGAGCGCCGAAGAATTGATGCCTTTGAACTGTGGTGCTGGAGAAGACTCCTGAGAGTCCCCTGGACTGCTAGGAGGTCACACCAGTCAATCTTAAAGGAAATCAACCCTGATTGCTCATTGGAAGGATCGATAATGAAGCTCAAGCTCAGATATTTTGGTCACCTAATGCGAAGAGAGATCTCTTTGGAGAAGACCCTGATGCTGGGAAAGATTGAAGGCAAAAGGAGAAGAGGACGGCAGAGGATGAGATGGTTAGATAGCATCACTGAAGCAATGAGCATGAAACTGAGCAAACTCAGGGAGGCAGTGAAGGACAGGAAGGCCTGGCGCAATATGGTTCATGGGGTCACGAAGAGTCGGACACGACTTAACGACTAAACAACAATTTGAAAACTATACTTCTATTAATACAGACTAAATGTCATTTTCTTTTTTTGCAGCCACATCTCAAGGACAAATCTCAGCTGCCAAGAGTATGTACAATTGCACAAAGTATAAATCTATATATAATTTTCATGAAAGATATTTTCAAAAAGGAAGATAAAATGAATACAAACTAATATAAAGTAAGAAAAAGAAAAGAAAAAGAAAGAAATCAAAGAGTAAGCTAAAAGTACAAGAAAGGGAAAAAAAGTAAAAGAAAAATAGAAAAGAAAGAAAAAAGATAAAAAAAGAAGCTTCCAATCTTCTTTACAGCAGTTACAAGTACAATTTTACCTCTTACTCTGTGGTTACAACGTAACTCTCTTTCTATAATCTATCCTGTCTAATCATCAAAAACATATGTTTTTATGACCATAAATCATAAGTTCATTTTTTTCTGTTTCATGCCAAAAGTCAATAAGGGGTTTTCCAGTCAGCAATAAACATAGATACTGTCTTTTCTCTGATCAAAGAAGTCAATTTAGCCATTTCAGCAAGTTCCATCATCTTCACCAACCATTCCTCCATTGCGGGTACTGCTGAATCTTTCCATCTTTGTGTATACAATAATCCTGTTGCACTTATAGCGTACAAAAACAAAGTCCCATAGCTTTTTTCCAACTGTCTGTCCATCAATCCCAAAAGAAACACCTCTGGTCTCAATCGTATATTAATCTTTAACATTCTCTGAATTAGTATATGCATTTGAATCCAGAATTGTCTACCTTCTTATTTGTGCTTTCTGTGAAGCATAAATCAATCTTACCCATTTCATAAAGTTCTCTCCAAATTGTCAAAGACCTTCTCTGCATCTAAGAAAATCAATGCAGCTTGTTTTTCCATTATGTTGCTCCAAATATTCCAAAATATCCAACACATTTCTAACATTGTCTTTTAACTGTCTTTTAGATAAAAACCCACATTGATCCTCATGAATAAATTCTTGCAAAATTATTTTCAGTGTATCAGCTAGAATCATTGTGAACAACTTGTCGTCATTATTCAATAATTATATCAGCCTAGAGTTTCTTGTTAGTCAAATCTTGTCCCTCTTTAGGTATTAATCTATTTTGGCCTCTTTCCAACTCTCTGGCATCTCTCCTCCCTGTAGGATAGAGTCCATCATGTTTTGTAAAAGTTCATCCTCAAAACATTTATAAGAGCTTGATAATCCATCTGGTTCAGGCACCTTTAGTTTCAGAAACTTCCTTTATTGTTATAGGTCCGCTCATAATCTCTCTGTTCCTCTGTAATCCTTGGTAAATTTTGTTTCTTTACATACTCTTCTATTTTCTCTAGAGAGATGCCACTTTCTTTATACAAATTGGAATATTTATGAAATGCTTTTTGTATGGGCACATCGCCTATTAATAAAGTATCTCCCTCTTGTAATTTCATTTTCTTTTCTTTTTCTTTTTGTAATTTATATGCTAGCCACTTCTCTGGTTTATTTACAAACTCAACTTTTTTTTTTGCTTGACATAAATCATTTTTATTTCCATTTCTCTTACTGTTAACATAGAGAATTGTCATTGTAAAAGCTTAATTTATTGAGAAACACTTCTCTGGAAATTTCTTTAATTCTTCTTCTTTTCTCTTTATTTCATCCAAAATAGCTTGTGTTTTCTCTTGACTCTTCTTTGTCAGTTCACTATTATGTTGTATAAAGTAACCTCTAATAAAAGCTTTACTTGGGAGGGCGGAGCTGGCGTCGCGGCGATACGGCAGGCGATCCTGGGCTCCCAGGATGGCAGCCGATATCTCCTCCCCCGGACGGTCCCGATGGACCTAAGCCGTCCCGTAGAGATGGCGATCGCAAAGGGCACGTCCCGCGGATCTCAGGGACGCCGCAAGTCCCAGATTGATCCGGGGAGAAGCTCTTGAAGCCGGCGGAGGAGAGCCAGCCAAAATGGCTGCGAAAGCCGGGGCAGCTCCAAAGGAAGAAGGAAGAGAAGGGTGTCAACTGGGTGAGATGGACTTTTACTATTTAACTATTCTTAGAGAACACCTTAAGTAACTTAAAGAGATTTTTAAAAGTGAAGAAAAGTGGATTAAGCGGCGAGATCGAGCCTTATAAAAAAAGGGGGAAATTTTTTTCTTTTCAACTTTCCCTTTTTAGTGGAATTGGCAAGATGTTTTTTTCTTAAAAAAATATATATTTTTAACTGGATTGGCTTTTTCTTTTTAATACTCAATAACTCTTTATCTTAAGCCCTTTTTTTTGACTAAGATTTCTTTATTGTAAGAAATTTATACTTTTTGATTTTGAAATGGGGAAAGTGGAGTTAAGAGAAAGTAAATGAAAGAAAGTTACACTACCATCTAGAGGCTCAACACAGTGCTTTATTTCTTCTATTGTGACGCATGCTCAAGGACCCTGTGCTTTCTAAAAAGATAGTGGGATGTGCATGTTTATACAGGTGCCATCCGTAACTATAAATAAGAAAGTGGAGTTGAAAGCGATTTTGAAAATATCAAGATGGAAAGTTTGAGCTAGTCACAAGAGCCCTGATTAGTGGCAGTAGCTCTTCTTTCTGCTAGAAGCTCTGCTTTGCTCTCCATTCCCCCCTCAGTTGGATTTTTTTTAAAGAGACTTAGTCTTTTCCCTCCTCTTCTTTTTTTTTTTTTATACTATTGATTTTTTTTTTTTTTATTATTTTTTGAAAGAACAAAGATAAAGAATCCTTTGACTCAATGAAGGTTTATCAAGACAATAAACTATACGAGAAACACAATGCATAAAAAGATCTTTAAACTATTGAGGATGACTATAAAAAACTGGAAGAAGAGCTGCAGAAATTCCCGCAAAAAAAAAAAAGAAAAAAAGATACTAAAGCTAAAATGGACTTAATTAAACATAAAACGGGATCAATGGAAAAGGAAGAAATAGTACAAGAAATCAGAAACATTAAACAGAATTATTGTGAGGCTTATAAACTGAGAATTAAAAGGGTTAATCAACTGATAAATGAAGAAGGACAGACTTGTTCTTGGCACTGAGGGTGAGAAAAAGATTATACAAGATTATAATGGAAAATCGTACTAAAAGAATGCACAAAAAGAAGAAGTAAAACAATATTGGAAGAAACTACTTCAGATGTTTAAAGAAAAAACGAGGGGAATACAACAATGATGGAACTGACAGAAGCTTCAAAAAGCAGAATGTTTGAAAGGACATTTATTATTGCTTTCTCTTATCCAATAATATAGAAAAAGGAATAAACAGCTAGATATTTTGGGATATTGAATGAAAAGGGTGAACTCAAAATTATGCAAGCGCTGGAATAAAGTATAAATCTGAGATATATAGTTAAAAATTGTATTTGATTCTAAATGTTTTAAGAGATTAGACATTTACATATGGTTGAATATAGTAACATATAGATTTTAAACTAGAGATTTTTTTGTTGAAATATGTAGTGAAGAATCTGGTTAGAACTGTAACCCGGTTAGAACTGTAACTGATATTGTAACTGATACTGGTTAGAACTGTAACTTTTAAGAATTGGAAAAATTAAAAATTACTTATGCAGGAGGAAGTTATTGAAAATTATGAAATGTGCAGAGATGAGTTAAACTGAGATTTGAAATTAGAGTAAGAAGATAAGTAACTTGTTTTTATTAATGATTGGATGAGAAAATATAGTAATGTAATGGATTAGGAAACTTTATAATAGAAATTTGATATTAATTATTATATATATACACATATAATCGATAGATGAAAATGTATTACTAATCCTATTGAAAGTTAAAATTTCTTGTAATAAATGATTTTATAGATTAGCTATGAATGATTAATAATTGTTAATTGATAAGTATACAAGTATATTTTGAATAGATGATATGAGAATTTAAGATTATGAGAGGGGCACCAACGAGTTGGTAACTGGTTGACACACGCTATAAAATGGAAGATGCTCTTTTTTTTATGCCTTTTTATGGTTTTGTTTGTCCATGTATGTTTTGTGTTTGTTGTAAAAATAAAAAAATATTAAAAAAAATAAATAAAAGCTTTACTTGCATCCCAAGTTACAGTCAGCATCACAGTCTGGTTCATATTACCTGTATCTTTAGTTTTGTAAAATCCACCAATTGTCTGCACTGTTTAATAGTAAACAAAAAACATTCCCATGAAGGTCTGATTTGTTTGTCTAATTTAATTCCAATTTGTTCAAAAACAGTTTCAACAAAAATAATCTTTCAAAATAACTGTCCTCATCTGTTTTAAACTTTCTTACATTGACTCCTTGTTAACCTTTTTGCCAAAAGTTTTTAAGTCTTTAAAACCTTTTTTTTTCTTTATTCCTTTGTAAAAAATAATAATTCATCAAGTGGAATTTTCTTATCCTACTGCCCAGAAAAATCTCTAGCTGTAAATTAGTTACATCCAAAAGTGGTTAAGAAATGAGGCTCAGGCAAACCTTATTTCTTAATCCAATATCTTTTTACAACAGCTATTGCAAAGCTAGATATTCATTATTCAAACTGAAGAACTTTGCATTTGTCTCTGTTAAATTTTATTGTTATTTTCAGCCATTTTTCTAACCTTTCAATATTGCTTTGAATGTTATTTTTGTCTTCAAGCATATCAGCTCTCTTATCCATCTTTGTGTCACCTGCAAATCTGACAAACATTCTTTCTCACCTCCTGCTCCAAGTAATTAATAAAAATGTAAAAAAAAAAAGAAGATGAGAATTAAACAGCTTACTCTAATTTGAAGTAGAACCATTGAGGAGCATTCGTTGAATACAATATTTGAACCTGTTACCTATTTACTTAATTCCCATACCATCCATCCAACATTTAACTAGTTTGTGAATTAGAATGTCATGGAGGCCTTTTCAAATGCTTTGCTGAAATCAAGATATATTATGTCTACAGAATTCCCATAATCTACTAAGAAAGTAGATATTTCTTCAGATAAGGATCCAGTGAAATCAGGTAGTGCTTTTCCTAGAATGAATCACATTTCCAGTTGGGGAAAATATAGATTAGAACATTCTCCCATGATAAAAAGCCATTCTGGCTTTTCAGACTTGAAGAATCCCACCTGCAGCCTGAAAGTGTACAAGGAAAAATGAAGGAAAAAAATCCTCCTTCACTGAACTTTAGAAAATGGTATTTCCAACCACAAATTCTAGATTTCAATCAGCTTCCATCCATTGTTTTCTTAAACACCAAGAGTATTTTTGTCTCCCCAGTGCAGATAATAATTACATAGCTTTTTCATTGAAAGCAACAAAGCAGCTTCATGTCACTGCCGAAGTGTTGGAAGGGTGTAAATATGAACCAATAGTGGGCATTGTAAATTACTGTTTACAGCTAGGCAAATAAATGACTGTCTTGGAAAATGGTCCTACTTGTATGGCTAAAGATTAAAGGGATGTTTTTGGTAGCAATCTAAGGTCTTAAAATAACCCTTTAAAACAGAGACATTGTAGTGTTTCAGCTGCCTTCTTACTAAGCCTATTTAAATCATTTCAATTATTTAACACAGCCTGTAATTTATCAGCCCAAACAATCTATGTGAGCCTAAGTACACATTATACACAAAAGTGTGTAACTGAGCTCTGACACAGCTTCTTTTAAAAGTAAAGCTTTTTCCTGGTTGAGGAAAACTACGTACAGCCACTTATTTATTCCAGTAATTTCTTAGGATAATTATTATGAATAGCAAACTGTGATGATTTTAGTTACTGTTACTTCAATATTTACAGTATTTCTGTATTTGAACAATCACTTTTAACTTTTGAGTTGAGGCTTGGGGGATGTTCATGTAAGATTCTAAAAGATGCCTTGAGATGGCTAGTCCTTCAAAGGCATTGTACAAGGTACTGACACTTAATTTTAATCTCCTGATATCCTCATATTGATTAATTTTAATAAATAACTATAAAGTGGGCACTATGTGACACACCTCTGCAGCAGCCCACACTAAAAAAAAATCACAGGGTCAAGCAGAAATCAACCTTACGTCAACCTTGTGTGAGATGGGCGGCTATATACATATGACTGATTGACTGATTGATTGATTGATTGATTGATAGATAGGTTTGCCCATGTCATCTTCTGAAAGCAACTCTGAAGGTAGAAATGGAACTGTGAAATGCAGGGCACATCACAGCAGTCTGCAAAGCTGGTACAACAAATTTGGGGGGGGGGGGGTTGGCAATATGAAATACCCCCCCCCCAATGGTAAAGGTTTTCACAGGAATGCTTTAATTTGCATAAGCATTTTAAATCGGATTGCTGTCAGCTTGGTCAAATTTATCCTTTTCTCTCTCTTGCACACAAATATCTAGGAAATACAGCTTTTGTTTTTTTAAAAAATCCTTCAAGAATTTTTTTGAGAATGTTTGATGCCATATCCTATACATTTTTAGAGACACATTGTGAAAAATGTGGCTCTTGCACATTAACTTGCAAATGGTAATGACCCTAAAATCTCTCAGTTTAGGAATGCAAAACTGCCAAGCTGTAACTTCACAATGAGTTTCTCTCAGTCTGTTAGTGCTGTGATAATAACAGCAACTTGATCCACCCAACTGTTTGGGGCCATATTTCACCATGCTAACTGGGGTTGGTGAAAGAAATTGAAAACATCAGGAAGACACCTGGTTAACTACCCCAACCAAGATGCATTTAATTGTCGTACTATCAAAACTAGTACGCTGGCTATATATAATCATATGGAATATGTGAATCAATCTTGATAAATGAAATATTCAGTGGAATATTGTGCTTTAATTTAATCTCTTTTCCTGGAGTATATGTAATTAGGTATACTGAATAAATTTTAAAGAAAACTGGTTAATGATTATGATCTGACAGAGGAAACATCACAGGCATTCATTTTATTAATTGTTCGTGGAATTCTTCTATCAAAGTCTATGGATATTCTGTGAACTGCTCTCCTGAATTATCTACTTTTTTTTAAAATGGCAATACACACCATGCATCTGTACAAATTACTTTAACTATGATCAATTGACTACTTAGTGGTATCCTGAAAATGAAATGCCATTAATTATACTCTTCATTATTTAAACAAGTACTCTCATTTTCAAAGCTCTTTAGCCAGCATTATTTAATTAATCCACATGCTACCTTTCATTATTAGCCCCATAAATCACACAGAATAATTATTCACAACAATTGCAATTGGAAAACAAATGATTCCTTAACAAAAGGCAGAACACTAATGTGGCTCAGTAAAGCCCAACATAAATCATTATCATGAAGTTATACTGGATTGTCATTCTTGAGTTTAGTTCTGTGGTTTGCCACAAAACCAGGAACATAGCTAACAGCACCAAGAAAGCAGTATAAACAGTGGTAGCCAGTATTAAGGATCAATTTGTAGTATCCACTTAGATTCAGGGCTAGATTTTCATCAGGAAAAGCTAAAAGGCACCAAACTAGTCTTATCTGTGAAACTCATTCTTCTGCTGATCAGAACTGAAGTGGGGATGGAGGGGGAAGCAATTGACCTCAGCCCAGACATGGAAAGGAACCTATCCAAAATACAGTTTATCACTGAAATGATCAGATAGTTCCATAATTTCCATCCAAAACTAGGGAAATGAACCATTCAACATATAATTCTCAGAATTGTTTCTGCATTTTGGGTTCTTTCTCATACTTCTATTTATTGGCTCATTCATTTCACTGGATAAAAACATAATGGAGAAAAAAGGGACAATAGTGAGTGAAAAATTCACTGGATAAACTGTAATGTATTGATTAGATTAGTATACCACCATAAGCTCCAAGGCCCTCCAGTAAAAACATCCAACAGAGATATAACATTAATATGTCCATGGTAAAAATAACAATAATAAGGATAATAAGGAGCAACAGAAATAAATCCTGGAGAAAATCTATGCATTTGCTAAGAGCTAACACCAAATTGACGGCATATAGTAAGTCAATCAATAGAAATAAAACCACAATAGCATCATCCCAAATTATCCCCAAGATAATTTGGAAGCACTGAAATTTAACCAACTTCCAGAAAGCTAAAAGAATGGGATTAACCTAATTTTTAGAGTGGGGTTGTTTCACAACATAGCCACTATTACTGAGGAACAACATACAGTATCTGGGCCTCAGTCCTGCTCACCTCATGAAAATGGGGAACCACCACCAGCTGCTCCTAGAAAGCACTTATCAGACTGATTGATCATAGTGAGATGCCAAGCCATACATGGGTTTAAAAATTTAAAGCAGGTCTTCGAGTTACACTTAGAATTCACTTGGAATTACACTTAGAAACCTACCGGGAACTAATGCAGGGGTTGCAAATCCAGTGGCGCATGGTCACAGTGGCACATACCAGCCAGCAGCTAGACTATTCCATACTGTACCAACAGCAATACACCCAAGAGTAGTCAAGCTACCATAGCAAGACTTTCCTACTATAGGTAGAACTGCAAATGGCACACGCTTCAGCTGAAACCAGACAAAAGCCCCTTGGCTGCCTGCCCATCCAGTTCTAGCCTTGAGTCTAGGAGGATCCCCAAAGTCCTGGACCTACACCCTCATGGGTAGCATCTCTCCCTCAAGAGTCACCACTAGAGTCAACAGAGAACCTCTATGTATGAACAGGAGATTCATCTTTCCAGAGTTCTGTTGGTTTCATTCTGGAATTTACCCTACCAATAAAGATGATAGGTTAACCGAACTGTATGCACTGAGGCTGTTAACGAAAACAGAGCTGATTTTATTTACTGAGCTCACAAAAAGATGTTAAAACGTAGCAGCAATGAAACCAAATACTTCCAGAAGACCCGGCAGACTGTCCCACCAAGTCACTTTCAATACAGTCGCTTAAATGAAGCATTTGCAATTTGCAAACATGTGCAATTTGCATATTTTCACAGCCTCTATTTGCATATTTTTCTTATTACCCAAATATTAATTTTTTTAGGATGATGAATTTTCAACTACGCTATAAACCCAGTTTAGATCTTAAACGAGTGGTGTTTTGCCAAATAGGAATAGTTAGTAGCCAAGAGCTAGTAATAAGCACAACTTGAATTAAGAAAATAATTAACACTAAGAAAATTAACACTATTAAATAATTAACACTAAGAAAATGCACTTATTAAAATATGTATCTATTCAAGGGTCCAGACATTCATCAAAAACAGGGTATTTAAATGTGTGGAGTACAAGCATGGCATCCTGGCCCCACCCCCCATACCCACTGCACAGCGCAGCAAGTTTGTTTTTTTTTTAATACGTGAGTAAAACTGTATTATTTGGTCCTGTTGGTCTTTGCCATTCAACACAACTTCATGCCTATTATGCATTTTAATCAATTAAACTATTGGGAAGAACCAGTTCGGTGTACAGTAGTGGTGAAGGCATCAGGCTAGAAACCAGGAGACCGTGAGTTCTAGTCCCATCTTAGACATGAATGAAGCCAACTGGGTGACCTTGGGCCAGTCCTAGGAAGCAGGCAATGGCAAACCACTTCTGAAATCTTGCCAAGAAAACTGCATGGATTTGTCTAGGCAGTCACCAGGAGACATCTGTCTTGAAGGCACTAAAGAAATAAATAAATGGAATATGCCATCTCTGTTGTGACTCCTGCTCTCTGGAATAGCATCCCTCCCCTCCACCCCCCCCCCCCAAGATCTGTATGGTTCCTATTGTGATGATATTCAGGCAGTCACTGAAAACCTGATTATTCTTCCAAGCCTTGGGGTAGGGTGAATATTAAACCCTCTAGAATGTTTTATTTGTTGAGCATTTGTCTTCCCCTGGAAACATACAATTTGTGCTCTTACTAGTTTTTTCTTGCTTTGAAAGTTGTAAGGTGCCCAGATTCTTGTGGAATTGGGTAGCCTCTAAATAGGATGGATGGACGGACAGACAGACATAACTGAAGGGCACACTGTTGCAAATCAACTACCCTTTTTTTACTTTTCTAAGGGCAGACTTCCAGCTATTACATAATGGTTTTGCTGCAGCACATATAACAACTTTGACTGGAGCCAGCATCCTTTCTTCTCTGGCTTAAAAAAAAGTATTTGTGAGAGATGTCTGAAAAATACACATTTTTGGAAGCAGTATTCAGAAGCAGGTAATGATGTGTAAAAGTAAGCGAGAGAGAGCTAATATTGGGGAAACTGAACAGGGAATGATGTCGCATAAATTTACAGTGGGGGAAAAAAAGATTTCTCAAGGAATCTATGCTAATATATATAGTGTGGGAAGTTCCTTTAGAAATATTTTAAAAAAAGAAACTGAAAGATAAAGCTGGTGTATTCAAATAATGTCCACACATCCAAACATCTGTATGCCATCCAAAGTTTGAGCTGCCTTAATGTTGTATCTTGGTGACCTTGCAGACCACATAAAAAGGAAATACTTTCAATTGTCTGTACTAGGAAGAGAGAAGAATCAGAGCATTGCCGTTTCTATACATGTGTAGCGTGACTTTCCAGTGGAATAGCAAGATGGATTTCAGCCCTCTTGCTCCTGCTGGTATGTTACCATTTTCACCGAAGCAGAAAAGGATTAAGTGCTTGATTCACCTGTGGGCCCTTCTACTGCTTTTATCTAGAGGATGGTGGGAATTTTACGTCCCAAGGATCAGCAAATCCAAAAACTGAAAGAAAACTTAACAGTCCTTCAGATTAATTCTTAAATCCAGAGCACTCATACAATGAATATAACATTTTCTCCACCACCCAAAAAGAAGGATGAGAAGAAAAACATTATTTACCTCTATTATTATCTTTTCACATTTGAGGTAAAAACAACAAATTGTGATGAATACAAGTGTAGATGAATTGGATCATACTTGGCAGGGATTCTGTGACATCAGGGCCTGGCTACATTGAGTTTCCTTGGAGAATCTTACAGTTTTGAGAATGTCTGGATCTCCAATTCTGCATCTCATGTTTATCCTGATAATATGCAAAAATTATATCCCAAAATATGCCCATCAGATATCCAGAATTCCAGGTCACTACTACTAACAGCAAGAAAGAAAGCCAAAATGGAGAAGCCATGTGTGAAAAACTAAGTACACCTTATGATTCAATAGCTTGTAGAACCTCCTTTAAGCAGCAATAACTTGGTGATCGTTTTCTGTATGACTTTATCAGTCTCTCACATCGTTGTGGAGGAATTTTGGCCCACTCTTCTTTACAACATTGCTTCAGTTCATTGAGGTTTGCAGACATTTGTTTATACACAACTCTCTTGAGGTCCTGCCACAGCATTTCAATTGGGTTGAGGTCTGGACTTTGACTGGGCCATTGCAACACCTTGATTCTTTTCTTTTTCAGCCATTCTGTTGTAGATTTGCTGGTGTGCTTGGGTCCATTGTCCTGTTGCATGACCCAATGTCAGCCAAGCTTTAGCTATTGGACAGATGGCCTCAAATCTGACTCTAGAATACTTTGGTATATTGAGGAGTTCATGGTCGACTCAATGACTGCAAGATGCCCAGGTCCTGTGGCTGCAAAACAAGTCCAAATCATCATCCCTCCACCACCTTGCTTGATGGTTGGTATGAGATGTTTGTGCTGATATGCCATGTTTGGTTTTTGCCAAATGTGGCACTGTGCATTATGGCCTAACATCTCCACTTTGGTCTCATTTGTCGAAAGGACAGTGTTCCAGAAGTCTTGTGATTTGTTCAGATGCAACTTTGCAAACCTAAGCCATGCTGCCATATTCTTTTTAGAGAGAAGAGGCTTTCTCCTGACAACCCTTCCAAACAAACCATACTTGTTCAGTCTTTTTCTAATTGTACTGTCATGAACTTTAACATTTAACATGTTAACTGAGACCTGCAGAGTCTGAGATGTAACTTTTGGATTTTTTTGCAATTTCTCTGAGCACTGCACGGTCTGACTTTGGGGTGAATTTGCTGGGACATCCACTCCTGGAAAGATCAGCAACTATCTTGAATGTTTTCCACTTGTGAATAATCTTCCTCACTGTAGAATGATCGACTTTAAATTGTTTGGACATGGCCTTATAACCCTTCCCAGATTGATGGGCAGCGACAGTTGCTTCTCTAAGATCATTGCTGATGTCTTTACTCTTTGGCATTGTGTTAACACACACCTCAATGCTCAAGACCAGCAAACTCCTAAAACTTTGGCTTTTATAGAGGTAGTTACACTTGCTGATGATCAATTGATCAAGGGCATTTGATTAGCAGCACCTGGCTGCTACTTGGCCTCTTCATACCCATGGAAGCAGTAAGGGTGCACTTAGTTTTTCACACAGGGCATCTCCATTTTGGCTTTCTTTTTGTAAAATAAATGATGACATGGTGTAATATGTCATGTGTTGTTGTTCATCTGAAGTTGTATTTACCTACTTTTGAGAACTGCTAAGGACCAGATGAGTTTTTATTATGTCCTGATACGTAAAACCATAGAACTCAAAGAGAGTGTACTTTCTTTGTCACACGACTGTATATTAATGTGCAAAAGGCTTTATTTGCCAGTCTTTATGGATACAGATGATGGTCTGTCAAGACTCCCATGCATCAAAATTCTGAGTTGCTTCTTTACAATCAAATATGAAAATCTGCCCAGACCAAATTGTTCCTTTCCCAAATAAGCCATATTCTTTTGAGAACATAAATATTCTTGCAAAAATGCTTATTTATTTCTAATATAGTTCTAAGATCCTAGATTAAACCATATCATGAGAATCAGGTGCAGGGGAGACAGACAGGCATGGAGTTGTATTTATCAACCAAGTTCAACATGTAATCCCAGGCATTTTTCCTTTAAAAAAAAGAAAAAAGTCCTATGACATGCTGAAGGTTGGTCCCAACACATTTGAAGGGAATTATGTTAAGGACAATTATTTCAGTTCACATCAATGTGAGGACAAAGTACTTTCCTAATATGAGAGCTGACTTGAGCTGTCTGTTTCTGTGTAACTGGGAATAGAAGTTTTAAGTGAAATATATGCCAGTCTCAAAGTGAAAGGGAAATGCACATGGGGGACTTAATTGTTTAACAAAAATTCCGCTGATTAAAGCAAGAGAAGTTAAGGATAGATAATTAAATCTAAATTAATTACATACTCCGTGTTAAACCAATGGAATTTGGATGGGTCTGAAAAGCCCAAATTACTTCTGAATTTCACAGTTCATTTTCCAGTTGCCCTCACCTAATTTCACGAATGTGATCTCATTTGTAGCATGGTTAGAATGGCATGTAATTCTTGTATCATTCTTTACACCTACGCATGCTAACACTATAATATTCCTTTTTCTTTTTATAACTCCCTTTATGTTGTATTCATTTTTTTTTTGTTTTGCTTTAATTGCCTATTACAGCATGTTTGACTGCAATTAAGGCCTTCTGAGTATACACCCCAAATACCTGAAGACTACCATATACTCTTAAAGTACAAATATATTTGCAAACTAGTGTCTACACACTGGCTAAATTAACAGTTATCCCGCATTTGCGTGCTAAAATATGTCAAGTAACCCACTCAATTTTCCAATTTTGCATTGGTCTCCCCTCTCTTGCTTCATTTACATAACAGTCTCCATCAAACATGACTCAGTGCCAGCCAACCAATCTTCAAACAGTATTGTTTGACTCCATCAGTTGTCTCATTTAGCTCATGCTGATGTCTCTATTTTCTGAATAATGTACACACTCTCAGCAAACTTTTGTGGAAGAATAATTAAAGGAAAAGGTTATCGCATGGCACTTAGTACTTTCTGGCCCCCACTTTAATCTACAAATAGACACGGTTTTGCCTTGGAAGAGAAAAGAAGAGACAGTGAACTTCAAACAACGGATACCTCTACCCTCATTCTAAATGCTATCATTTGGTAATAAAATGGTTCACATGATGCTGCTTCTTTTTTTTTTAGCTCATTGCTAAAGAATGGTAAGAAACTGTTAAGTGTGATTCCTTATAAAAACATTATTTTTTCATTGACAGAGGACATGGCTCTGGCAAATGGTATTGTGTCCTACTGAAACCTTGAAGGGTTTTAGAGATAGGTCTTCCCCATCTCTAAGTGGGAATTTCAAGAACCTTTAAAACATGTTACTCATACATAAATTACCTATCTACCCACAGATAAATTTAGAAAGACACCTGACTTTCAAAGATCAAACTTTGATCTTTGAAAGTCAGGTGTCATTAAGGAATGGTTCTCCAGGACCATTCTGAGGTCCACACATGCTTCTTAGATCTATAATTTTGACAAACTAATTTAAAGAAACTTTATTTTACAGCAAAAGTGGAGTGTAAGACTAAATTTGAGAGCCAGTTTGGTGTAGTGGTTAAAGGCACTGGGCTAGTAACTGGTAGGCTGTGAGTTCTAGTCCCGCCTTTAGCACAAATCCAACTGTGTGATTTTGGGCTAGTCACTCCCTTTGAGATCTAAGAAGAAGAAAGCACTGGCAAACCCCTTACCAACAACCCTGCACGAACTTATCCAGGACTTGCCAGGAGTCAAGAGTGACCCTCTAAAAGGCTAAACTCAAACTAAACTTTCAGTGAAACAGACAGAAAGCCGTAGAGAATAAAAATAGATCCTTGGTAATTTTGTTGGACTTTTTCTTATCTTTCAGTTCCATAGGTGGGTACCCACAGAGAAGGGCAAATGAGAAAACAAGCTTGAGCAGCTCATAATGCAAATGGTGTGATTTATGTATTTGCATCACATGTTGGGACACAAGTACATAATGGCGGCATTTGTATGATGATATTACAGCCTGCCTGATCAATCTCGGAAGCAGATCTGACGACATTTGTGGCAGTTGTTCATGTCATGCAAGTTTAAAACAAGCATACATGAAACCTGATTTCTATGCCTTTTTAAAATGGCTGCCCGCCCCCCTGCCCCCCCCAGTGTGTAACTGATCAAATACATGGCATGATATTAGGGGTTACCATTTGGGTCTTTCAGAAAGAGTTTTTGGCCTTAAGCCTCTTACATTTGATTGTAGTTCAGAACCCTGGTTCTGAAGCAGGCAGAAAGCCAAGGTAGATTGGTAGGCATGACCAATCTCAATGACAATTTTAAAAAGTGTTAAGTTTCCAAACTTATTGCAAATTCCTGTGTTACTTATGGTACAGCCACTGTAAAACTGCAATACACATTCAATGGATATGAGATTGATGGTGAAAACAGGGTTGAAAGTTTCTTATCCGAGGACACTACCAAGAAATTTGCTATGTTACATAAAACTGTTTTTAAAAAACAAGGGGAAAAAAACAAATTATTTCCCCTCAGTCCTTAAAACCTGTCTGAATTCTAGATTGTGCATGCCAGTTTCACTCAATGCCAAAAAAAATATTCTAGGCAGTTTCCTGTTTTGAATAATTGAAATTTATTTATTAAATATAAACATTATTTGTACAAAAACCACTGCAATTTTTGGTCTGATATTTGGCAGGCTTCTCATTAGAAAAGATAGCTTTACCTAGGTATCTTATCCAATTCTTCCAGAAAATATGGCAAAAAACATCTCTGAACCAGCAACTTATTATAAACCTCCAAACTATGAAAACGCCTGCTATAGAAATTCACACATTTATTTCAAGATTTATTAGGCTGCTCAACTGTGTGACTCTAAGTAATGGACAGTCTGTTTGGCAGGCTCCATTCATCCAGAAGGGGCTACTATATCTGTAAATATAATCTGAATCTTAAAAACAAACAAGTATAATCACTAATTTTCCCATTTTTGTCAACCCAATGATGCAAACATTTTAGAGTTTGTGAAGCAAGATTCTGAATCAGATCCAAATGGAAACATGTGATCTTCAAAACAATCCAGTCAGACTCCAAACCCAATCTATGGATAGTCCTACTTAATTTCAATCCAGGAACAATTCATGTCTGCATTAACACATTTTACGCTGAATGGTCTATTCCCTTGAATAGATTATTGTTCTGAGCGTGTGTGTGTGTGCATGCAATCATTTTTGGGACCCACAGTTTTTACACGGAATTATCCATCTCCCACCACCCACTTATACTTTTCAAAAGCGTTTCTTGTTTAATATCCCTTTTTGTTTATGTCATCTAGTATGTTTTATCAAATTTCAAGTTAGTACTGTAAAAGATACCTAACACCTCAAAGAAACAAAGCTATTTCATATGAGGTCTACATGGAGAGATAAAGAGCCCTACTTGATAGGATTGGAAAAAATGATTATTTACAATATCACAGGATTATGATTACCTGCATAGAGACAGAAAAGATCTGGTTTTCTCATTTGTCTGCTTTCATTCTGTGTGTGTTCTGCTTTCGGTCATTACTTTAAGTGTAATTTTTTTCTTTAAGGAGACCCTCCTTAACCTTAGGCCTTATAAATGACATCCTCTCTTTATTTCACCATTGGATGAATCTGCCTTTCAAAGCAGTGGGAGAAGGAGCAAAGGCACGTCTAAGCATCATTATAGCTTTCTTGGAAAGATGGATGAGTCTCAACTGCTGTTGATGAGCAAGGTTGAAAAAATCCAGCTGAGGTAAACTCATATCAGCCAGCAGGAAAATTATTTAAAATGGAATTTGAACTGAGTGAGAGCAGCTGGTCCAACAGGGCCTTTCATCCTTAAAGCAGTTGCATAAAACATCTGCTTGTGTGGTTGTGTGTGTGTGTGTGTGTGGGGGGGGTTATCTCATTCTGATTCATGTGGACAATGTAACAAATGCAGTTGAGAGGATACATGTTTAAATTTGGCTTTAGTTTCTAAGAGGAATCCACGGGCTTAATTCATGGCTTGCAGCCTATTAATTATTTTTTATCCTGTGATCAGGAGAGAAAATCCTCAGCCCAAGTATGTTCTACATACTGGGCAATTTCAACAGCTTTCACGGTGTATTCAATCTCCAAATTTCAGAATCACTTTTTTTTTTCCTACTGCAGAAATTCTTAACAATGGTTTAAACTACAAAAAGCAAAGAATCCATGTGGCATTAGCATACAAATCAAGTTCTTAAAAAATGTTTATCCTCTGTCTTTTATTAATCAGATATTTTAAAATCTCAGTGGTGCTACTTAGGGCGAGGGGAGAATTCAAAAACTACATCAGAGTTCAAAAAGAAATGAAAGAGGCAAAACTATAGCAGCTTATGACAAGGAAGTCATGAAATAAACATGCATTTTAAAATGTGTACAAGCATCATGGTAATTGTGAATCAGTCCTATGGACCTTGGCCCTGAATACTGTCTTAACTCCACAATAGCTTGTACAATACAGTTCCTCATAATTCTTATCTCTACAAACTGAAAAGTTTCAGTTTTCAGTGCAAATTACTTACTAGTTTTCCACTCAACTTGTGTTAGGTATCTTGTTCATCAATTTTAGTGCCAGGAGAAGGAAGAGAGTGGCCTACGCTACTTGAAGACTCCCTGAGGCGAGGTTGATTTACAATTCAAGCTTTAATTAACTTCTCTGCTCACCAGTTAAAACTTAGGGCTCCAGTGAAAAGGGCTTGGAAAGTCACAGAGAACCAGAGGTGGTTCCAATGGCAAATAAACATTTAAGACTGGCTCATAACAAGCAGGAGAAATCTAAGTGGAGCAAAAGAAATATCTACTTAAGACCAGGTGGCCTCTCTTCTCCCATCACAATTTCTGTCATCCACAAATAGGCTGCTGTTTCATGAGCACACATCAGGAACACATCAGCATTATCCAAAGTAAGGCCAGTATTTAATTTGAAAAATGTTTTAGGGTGATTGTCTTCCATACTTTGCTAGTTATGGCCTGGATGCACTATTGACACAGCACATGGAAACAGTCAGCAGGTAAGGAAGATGCTGTTTTAACTCATCTGTCATTACAGCGTAGGCAATAACAACTTCCCAACGTCATCGATCCATGCTCTGTGTTGGTGTATCTGGTCACAACCTCTCTCCATATCCTATTTTTTTATTTAGCTTTAGCTTCATGTGCCTATTTCTTTTTGCATTTGTTTTAGTGGCACATCGAGGTATTCTTTAGAATTGTAACCATAGTAACAAAAGGATAAAAGATTTCACCAGGCAACACGCATTACAGGGTTTGTTTGCTCCAAAGGCAACTTCTGACTGAGAGAAGAAAAAACAAAAAGATATGAACTTTCATTTAAATTTAAAATATAATATTAATTAAAGTAAAATTAATTTTAGTAGTAATTAAAAGTATTAATTTGATTTGTTCTACCATTTCTTTATGCAACGTAGTAAAAGAGGCTCTTTCTGAGTAGGATTAAGTAACCATTTATTTTATTTCCAATATATAAACATACTCAACAAAAAATTCTGAATTCCCTGCAGAAATACAATCTATTCCTGACCTATTGTAACCAATGAGGGTCTGTTTTTCAATATTGGATCTTGATATTATTGCAATTCTAGATCAAAGTATACACTCAGCAATATTACATTTTCTTCATCTGTAAAGACTACAACAGGGCACCTTAGCAGGACATTTTAAAAAAATTTTGGTTATCCAATTATTGAAAAAAGAACCCATGTCTTGGATCTAGCTGTAATGCTTTAATGGATAGGTACCATATATGTCCTAAAGCTTTTTTGAAACATGTACAGTCCTGTTATTTAATGTGTAGATTAGACAGGGGTTGCAAATAAAAAGAGAAGATTGGGGGATCTGGGGTTCTCCAGCTGAATTACAACTCTAGCACCTTTGGCCATTTGAATGCTGTTGATAGGAGTTGTAGTTCAGAATACCTGGAGGGCGATAGGGGATTAGTAGGATTCATGCATTATGATTCTCTGGAGCAAGTTCTTTCAGAGCCAGAGCCAGAGCTTCTACCTACCTAAGAACCCTAAAAGAGAGAGGAGATTAATTGGTTTCACTATTTTTATCTATGTGCAGGTAGTCCCCAGTTTAAGAATGAGTTCCATTCCCAAGGTCTGTCCTTAAGTTGAATTTGTATGTAAGCCAGAACAGTATTATTGTATAATATTGTTTAAGTAGTATTGTGTAATTAATTCGAACCATTGTGTATTTAACTTGAATTTTGCTACAGTAGTCTCCATTCTTAACTATGGGTTATCTGTAACCTGGGCATTCTTAACGTGGGGACTAGCTGTATTGTAGAGGGCAGAAGAAATGGTCTTGAAGGACTACCAAGGCAATGGTCTGATAAAAGGGGCCTGAGCCCAGGCCAAGAGTGTAACATGAGTAAATGTCTCAGACAAGCCCCTCCTTAGTTCACATGAAGATAAAGGGAGGGAAGGGGGAAGCACATTCAGACTTTTAAGATTCTATTACTAAAGCATTACAATAAAAGTAGTACTGACCTACATGGTACTGGTTTCCTAGTCTGATCTGCCTTGAAGGGCTGACCGTGTGTGAACATATGCACACCTGTAATGGAATGTGAGAATGACTTTGGAAGATGGGGGGAAGAGATGCTGCCTAGGGAATGATCAGATAAAAGGGGGAGGAGCCCACAACTTATGGCATAAATAGGGATGGTGGGAGATTTATACTTTCAGACTTGCAAGATTCTGTTAATGTAGCCTAACAATAAAGTAGAAATAGCTCATCTGGTTGTGTTTCCTGTCTGGTTTACTTGGGAGGGCTGACACAGCTGTGCAGTCCTGAGTCCCCTAGATACAACAAGCACCCTATTAATGGTCTAGGGTCCTCCAAACTCCCTTTTAATATAAAATTCAGGGCAAATCCTATTTCAAATACTCAAGATAAGCAGAAAATGTTATGCATGCATACTTACTCTCCCAAAATAAATAACTTAGATAGACCAGCCCATCTGATTTTTTTTTCATCAAAGCAATTTTATTATCATTAAGGAAGAGAAGACCTATGGTTGCAAAGCCCAGAAGAGCAATAAAGGTAACTCAGGGAGATGAGGAAATGCTACCTCCAGCTAGCATTTTGCTTAATGTGTTCTCATTAATTACACCCACTAATTAAAAAAATAAATTAGCATGAATTTTGCCTTTAAAATTTTTTTTTTTTTAATTTGTAGAAACTGAGTAAGTGCAAGTCTGAGCTATCTAGCCAGGGTGGGGGTGGAACCCAACAACAGCTCTGCATTGAGTGAAAATTATTTTGTTAAGCATGGAACAAGGTAGTTCTTATGGAAATTAGGAGGTGTTACAAGAAGGCTTTTTATTAGTATGCATTAAAATCACCCATCGATCTCTTGGAAGTGGTAATATAAGTGATGGTCATAATACAAGGGAAATCATATTCTGATCAGGTTCAAAGTGTTCAATCAAGAATGCGCTAACAGCATTTGTAAGTGAAATGCAGACTATGTTCAGCATCACAGATCAGTTATTTGATGGAAAGCCAGGCTGGGCTTCCAGACAGAACTGCTTTTTCGCCTCAGGTTTCTAAAATGCATCTAGCACGCAGCAACTGCATTCCGTTGACGCTGCATTCAGAACGTTCTTTTATCATAACTTAAGCTGGATTACGGCAGCTTTCCCTAACATGGAGCCTTTGAATGCATTTCACTGTAGCTCTTATATGGGAGTTAATGTGGTGTTGTGATTAAGATGTTGAGTTGGTACTGAGGAGACCCAGGTTCAAGGCCATCCTCAGCCATGGAAGTTCACTGGCTGACTTTTGCACAGTCACTCTCTTTCAGCTCAGGGAAAAATAAGGGAAGGGACTGCTAGAACCTTGTTTTCTGAACAAAAGGAGGGATGTACATCTAATAAAAACCCAACATAAATTTAATTTAATAATCATTTTATTTAAGAACTCTAGCAACACGGACAAATGCTCTTTGTATAATTGCAATTCTCAATGCATCAGCTGCCAAGACTTTGCCAGTTGCTGCATTACACTCATAGTTTCCTGAACATTAAAAGAAATCCATATGCCTCCCCAATAACTGCTAATATTTATTCAATCAATGCAATAAATCACTTATTTACTTACTTACTTATCTATTTTGGCTTACAGACCAGTCCTAAAACAATGAGTGGCTAAGGATTTTCCAATTCAGGAATAAAATTAAAATACAAACATAAGATTAAAAATTAATATTTGTAACAGGTTTCTCAGGCTTGCAGAATGAAAGGGTGGAGGTTCAAACTTGTTAGCTCCAATGTCCCGAGTCTGGGTCCCTCCTCCTGCTTTAATGTAGCAGCTTGGTAGTCCCTGCTGCTATCACCTATCTTCTAGGCAGTACCTCACCTGGCACCCTGCCTCTAACTCTAATGCGTGAGAAATAGGGGGATCTCTTTCTGCACATTAAATGTATAATGTAAACATGCAAATTTAATGTAATGTCAATGTAAAAATGAAAGAAGTGAAATAATTTCTGTAATATAACTTCCAGTACATGTAGTCTATAGCTGTGTTGCTAGAGCTTTCACTTTTTGTCTCTATTTGGGAGATAAACCAATCTCCAAGGAGATATACAAAATCAAGCTTTTTTCGTTTTTGAAAAAAATAAAATGAAATCTTTTTAAACTTTAAATAGTAAAATACCAAAAAGTAAAATCAAACATTCATTGTCTAATAAGATAAATTAGAGATGCCCAGATCCTAACTGTCCTCTGAAATGCTAACAGGAATGGGGACATCTTTATCTCTGAGGGTAAGTTGTTCCAAAGGAGGGGGTCACTAATAATAAGACTTGTCTCTGGATCCCATCTTGCTGACACGCCCTCTCTATTAATTCTCCCAATGAACAAGCAGGGTACATTTATATTTTCATTACACTGTCCCCACCCCCACAAATGTTAGGTGAGCCCACAGCCATTGAAAAATTACTCACTCCTGAATCAGAAAGTAAGAGCTGTTCTGAAGGGAGCAGTGAATAAGTTCAGTGTGCCAGAAAATAAGGCACTAGAGCAGGGATTGGAAACTTGTCAGGGATGCTGAATTTGAACCCCATTAGCTAGCCTAATCTACTTTTAGACCCAATGCTACCTGGAAGACCACAATTTTTCCATTTTGCACTACGGAAACAAAAACAACACTAGTCTTGTTTAAAAGCTTTGGCTTGTTTCAGATCTTTCTGTGGAGTTGAAACCCTCACTTTGGTTCCTAATCTTGCTACACATATCAACATTTGTGTGAGCTAATTGAAGAAATGCAAACAGGAACAGAAGAAGACAGGGGGAAAAAATTGAGTGGCAGAGTCCAGCAACTAGTTCTTGATCATTCCAATAGCTTTTGGGAAAATTGAGAATGAAAAGATTTCTTAAAACTGAAACCTGTCCCTTGTACAAGTAGTCCCTGGGTTAAGAATCCCCAGTTTAAGGATGATCCATAGTTAAGAACAGAGCCTATTGTAGCAAAGTTCGAGTTAAATACACAATGATTTTAGTTAAATTACACAATGGTTTGAGTTCATTACCCAATACTACTTATACAGTATTATACAATAATACTGTTCTGGCTTACATACAAATTCAACTTAAGGACAGACCTTGGGAACGGAACTCATTCGTAAACTGGGGGCTACCTGTATTTATTATTATATTTATATCCCATCCTTGCCCTAGGAGTTCAAGGCAAAGCTCATTGGGATCTCCAATCATTTTGCCTTCAGAACAACCACACTGGCCTGAGAAAAGAACTTGGTCAAAGTCGTACAGCACCAGCATGGAATGGAAACCTGAAGCTGGATCACTTTGATCCAAAATGAGTACCTTAACTATTACATCATGCTGCACCCCCAGATTGGAGCTTATTGATTGGCTTGGACAGTAATGTCATAAAGACACTACGTCTACAAAAACACATCCCATATCTGAAAAAAGAGGAAAGAGATGTTCCCTCTCCACCTAGACCAAAACATCTTACAAGCCCAAAACGCCTCAAGAGCCCAGAATTTGCACTCACAGAGCTAAGCCAAGGCTATACCTACACTGCATGGGACTGGGACTAACAACTCAGCTCAAAATGCAAACCAGCTCAGAAAGATAAAAGTTAGTTGAAAAAACAAAATAAAATCCAGCCAGGACTAACTCTGTGTTTCATTATTAGTTTCTATGGATTTAGTCTAGCGCCCCTGTGCTGAAGCTCATCAGCTGCCGGAGAATCTTATTTCTTTCCTCAAAAAAGAGCTGCCATTCAAAAGCATTCCAACTGGCACAGACTGTCTTACAAAGGAGCAAATGTACTAGACTGTTATGCTCCTCCAATATGGAATTGTAGAATTAATTTCCCTCTCATTAAAGTAGCCTCATACTTTGGACGGCACCTTTAAAGGTGGTGCCCAGCTGTATGCACACACACAAAAATATGCTATGATGGCCTTTGAAGGAGCTTTGCTTCAAAGTACATGGCTGCTTTAATGTTTTGAGGGATGCTTCATTTACATTAACATGACTCACCATATGTTCCTTTTGAATGCATTTGGATTTCTTACAGGTAAGGGAGACTACCCAGGAATATTTGAGTTATCAATTATTATGTCCCTTAGCCACTCTTATTTTTAAGAAACCAAATTCCCAGTCCTCCAGCTGTTTCACATCAAATACCAGGAGAAAAAATTGAAACAACTGGTTTCTGAACTTCTTTAGATTTTTTATGAAAACACCCCTGCATTCTGTATTGATACTATATGTGCCTAGAGGCCATAGAAAAGCAAGGGAAAAAAACCCAGAAAATTCTATTGGAAGCTTTCTGCTTTCAACTATGGTCATAGTACCTACTGGTTACTAACACTCAACCATTTATCTGCAAAAACAACATCTTTGTACAACTTCTTAACCCTGAGAAGTATTTTAGGAATCATTTTGTATACTGCTTAGGGTCAGTTGACAGAAGTGGTCTATAAATATCACCCCCCCCATACACTGATACATATGGTCAAAGCCTGCACATCTCAATATTCTTGCCAAGCTGTCATGTCATCAATTTCCTTGGAATTTTTTTTTTAATCTATACTGATGCTAGCAGCCAATAACTAATTAGCAAAAAGTTAATTATCCACTTGTCACAAAATGCATACTATTTATGGCAAAAATATGTCACTAAAGTTAAGCTTGGTATTTACAGTATGTAAAGTGTTACCACAAAAGAGCAAATATATTTAGCAAGATGCAAACTGAATTCTGGGAAAGTTAAATAGATGGAAAAGTTAGTTAAGATGTGATAATGGAGAAAAACGATTGGGGGAGGAAGACCATATTTTAAAAGATCAAGTGTGTAGTTTTAGGAATATTTCTAGATTGGTTCATTGAATTTTAGAAAATAAATCAAGTTCTCCCCGATTTGTTGCTGTTATTTTGAAAGTAATTAATGCATCAAAAAGTTATATTTGTCACAAATTTCTTCTACACACCAGAGAAGTTGAAAAACAGCAGTCAAATTTCATAACAAATTATACAGAGTGGGATCTGCACTAGGAATTTCTAGAAAGATCAGGAAGCCCACTATGGGTTAAAAAGGAAAACTGACATCTTCCATGACAGTATAGGAAGCATCTGAAACTAATATGGGCACTAATGATGAGAAAAACTCAGAAAGAGCCTGGTAGCACCTTTTCGAATTAGTAAATTGTATTAAAAGTAGCTCATAATCCTTCTGATTTTTGGCTACCATAGAGAACCGAGCTTTTCTGCTACAACATCTATAATGAAGTGCAGGAAGACGATGAGACAAACCAAACAATTAGGGTTGTGATTAAATACGTCCCCAGAGCAATGAGACTGCAAATTGTCCTCTTCAACAATATACAAGAAAGTTACAGATTTTTTGCTGAAAGAAGAAAGAAATGAAATAATATATGGATTTGAAGATTAAGAAAGATGTGGATTAAATGAGAGGCTGAAGGGACTTGTATAACATCTAAGAAGAACGAGGGGTAATATGATTGTAACTGTCTACTGAAAGGAAGGTTGGAAGTCATTCATATATTTCAAACTTTAGGTTTTTTTCTTTTTTCTTTTTCATTTTTTTGCACTTTTTTCTTTTTCTCATTCTTTTTTCTTTTGATTCATCTTTTATTCTATGTAAAAATTCTTAATAAATATAATTTTAAAAATATACAAGGACGTTTCTCCAAAAAGATATTAATAAATAATACAGGTTTGAAAGGATAGCGCTTTCGGCTGGGGACTACATGGCTGAGTGTTCCAACCCAACAATGGACTATCTAGCCCATCCCATAGTTTAATTTCTCTTGGATTAAAATACCTCATCCATATTCATTCCAAAAGAAATTCCCGCCTCCAGCTGCTGGTGTACAGTTTCTTTCCTCTTTTTCCTCTTGCTATACTATTGTCCCAAACCTGGAAGAGAAGAGACAAGATGCTGTTTATCACCACTTGTTGATGACTTAGAAGGGATCTACCGGTATGGCTGCTTGGCTACCTACCAACATCAGTAAGAGAAGCAATGGGTTAGCTATCAACAGGAGGGGCAGAAGGGATGAGCCAACTCCCCCCCCCACCTCATGCCAGCACAAAGCTCTGAACAGCAGAGGAAGTATTGGAGAGAAGGCCAGCAACTGTGGTGGTGGGAATATTCATTCAGGTGGTGGGAGCTTCATGAAGAGGGTGGAGAAGTTTCAGTTTTCCTTCCAGCTGCCTTTTAAAATGAAAGCAGACTAGGTGGACGAGAAGCTCAAATAAGGTGCTTTTCCTACCTCTCCAGAAATCCAGAGGCAACAGCTACACCCTTAACAAGAGTGTCTGGAGTTTATATTTAGAATATCAAGGGCTTGGAATGGGCAAAAAAAAGAAAATTAGCTCACGGGGAAAAGCAGCACTTGAAATTGAAGGCCATTAGTTACATCACTCTGTGGAACTGTCCTATTGGCTGGTCACCTTGGAAGGTGCAGATTAGTTTCTATGGAAACGACACCTCTCTCCCAACTTCTATCAATGTCTTAATGGGCAGTTCTTGTGTAAGAAGAGAGCATTCTTTAAGAGGCCATCCTCTGGGGATTGACACCATTTTGAGGTCTTGGTTTAGATAAATCAGCCTTCCCCAATCTGGCATGCTGGGACTGTTGAAGGGGAACTGTTGGAGTTGTAGATGCAACACATGTGGGAGAACTAGGCTGGGAGAAGCTGACAGAGCTCAAGGATAGGTGTTTTTTTTTTTCCAATCGGGGTAACATTTTCCAGAGGGATAGCCAAAAATTCATCTATCTCCTCTCCCCCCCCACCCCCACTCATTTTTATTCTCAGATACCTTATTTTTCCCAACAGGAAAAAGAGAGCTTTCTCTTATCAGGGATCAGAACTGAATATTTTTAGAAGGATTCTGAGATTAGGATGAATGCTACATGAAATCTGGCCAAGGGCCCCAGGCTGAGCACCTCTCACAGACATGATAGATGGACTTCCCCTATGTGCACATCCAGATGTGCATGAGGTTCAGACAATGAGCGTGGAAGGAGGGGGCCTGAGGGAGAAAACAAATAGGAAAATATGAGTGAGAAGAATGGGCATGATGGCAAAAGGATTCCACCTCAAATTTCTCTGAGAGAAAATGGGAGGGTTCCGATGTGACATTGGATGTCACAGTAGCACAAATGACCAAATCAACATTCTTTAAGGGGGCAAAAATCCCTGAAAAGTCTGCTGTTTAAAGTTGCATGTAAAGAGCAGAAAGTGGATTTTAAAAAAGCTTACCTCAGGGAATTTCCATTTTAAAAGCTCACATCATGGAAAATTAACATCTCAAAGAATAAAACCAAGGCACTTTGCATTTTAAAGAAAAAGTTCCTTGTCCATTTATACTAACCCTTATGTGAAATATGTTTTAAAAGGTGCAAATATTAAGAGGTCAAATATAACGTTTTCTACCATTTTAATCCATATGAAAAAAAGAATGTCAAATGGAAGACTGACCTCCTCATTAAGGACTTAGAACTTTATTTATTTATAAGCATGCACATCTTTAGAAAGGGACTGTAAGGGATGGTTTTAACAGACTATGAGAAGAAGGAAAAATAATTGTGCCTCCTCCCCCTCTAAAATAGAGGAATGAGAAAGCCTTTGTATTTCATCAGAGGCATAAAAATGTTTTGAGCTATCCTTGGCTAGTCATTACCCACTGAACGTACAACCGTAAATGTATAATCTCTCTAAAACAGTCATGAATCACTCCTCTTGGAAATAAATGTCACTGAGTTATTTTGATCTGGAAAGAAGTTATGTTTTTCTCTATTGTATTCAGTGGCTCCTGGACTTGTCAGGTCAAGTAAAATCTTTATTACGGCCATAGGCAGCACATTATGGACTTGTACATTAAAGACCTTTGAAGTTATATCGATGACTTTTCAAATCTTTACTATTCAATTATTAAAATCTGGTCCAGATTTAGAATTGTGAATACAAACCTCCTGGCTAATAATACAGGTCCCCCCCCCACATTGTTATTCCCCATTTTGCAATTTTCAGCAATGTGATTGCTAGCCAATATGTATTTAACAGTTGGGCTTTAGCTTGTTTTGGCTATTTTTCAAAGGTTGTATTTGCCGAAATATACGAGGGAAAAAAGTTCTAAAAGTCTGCATCTCTGTAAGAGTTTCCTTGACTTGGCTGTGTTTTCACTGTATTTTTAACTGAAAATTACTAAAGCAAATGAACAACCACTATTATAAAATAACATTACCCAAGAAGTCTTATTTTCAGGGAGGTTCTAGCATATTCATCTCACACTTATCTTCCATTTTTAAGGTTACATGGCCCTTTGAAATATTCTTGTTAATAGTCCTCTTGGTTACTCAACTGATACAGAAAGAAGAGACGTAGATACTTTCAGTCACCAGAAATGGTGAACATTTTGGTGGTTGAGAGTAATTTTGTGGGCTACATGAGGTCCTGAGGCTGCAAGTTACACCTTTTATTTATTTTTATTTATTTACTGTTTTGATTTATATGACCGCCCATCTCAAATTCTGAGCAGTTGATCTGCATATACCAGCCAACCCTGCAATGGTACTGCATGACCAAAGACTGATACAGAAAAAACGGACAGGTCTCCATTACTTCCCATAAAAATTCCTTCACATACATGTTGGTCTATATATGTCACAGGGGACAGATCATGTCATTTAATTCTACCTTTGTTTCACTAGAATGACCACAAACAAATCCTTCATTTCCTTCAAATGGCACTGGGCCTGTTTCCCCCTTAATAATTACTAATTGTTTCTTACTGATCAGAACCAAATTTAAAATAGATAGCGGCTTTAAGTTTGTTCTTTTAAAATACTAAAAAATGTATCAGCCTAGCTGAAGAGCCCCATGACAATTCATGTCTTCTGAATACCTAATTAGCTTCTTAAAGAATGCCTTGTTCTCTTCTTCCCAATGAATGGCTTAAGGACCAGCTGCACGGTGGATCTTAGTCCAATTTACTGGCAAGCAAAACTAGTGATTGTGTGTATGTAGACAAGAAAACACCATTTCCTATTAACAGAGGCTCCAGATGGTTTGGCTGTTTGTGTTCTCCCTAGACCCAAAAATCCAATCACAATTGTAAATCTGATTTCCATATTCAAAAGAAAAGCCTGGAATCAGAATCTAGTCTGCCCAACAATTGCAAATTAGCTCTATCATACAACTGACAAGCAACCACGCTTCATTAGTTAAATACCCTTTTTTTTTTTTAGCCAAGCAGCTTGTCTAAAGTAAGTATTTAGTTGATGAACTGTAACAGTTCTAAACTTGCTTTCAGCGCTAGGAATTAAACAATGCCTGTTTACAAAACAATGTAATTATAAAGTCATCATTTCAGTTATTCTGGCAGGTAGCCAGGAAGGAAAATGAATGTGTTGCAAGATAATATATCTAAGACGGGGGGAGTTCTGAAACTAGTTGCATTATTGCAGAAATATAAGTTTGGGGGGGAAAAGGGGAAAAAATAAAACTGGCACAGGATCTCTCTAGACATAGCTTGATCTCTTTTGCTTTAAGTGATATAACCCAACTGAAAGTTGAATTCTTTGCTTAATGACCATATCATGAGCTGCCTAGAATCTATGAAGCTGGCAGGACAGAACTGAGGCCCTAAATAAATAAATAAATAGATAAATAAATAATCCAGTCCTCATAAATAATAATAATTTCTTTTTACCAGCACACTGGGAGTTGAATGTCCCAGCATTAAACTTTTCCATTCAAGTTCGATTTAATAACTTTTTAAAAACTTTTTTTTTAATTGTCAAATTATTTTGGAGCTCTGGAATGGAACCTTTTGCTAAGTGGTTATTTTTAAAATGGTATTTTTACAATAGTTGATCATTAATTTGCAGACAATGTTTTTATTCTGCGGTGTGGACAATGGCCGTCTTGCAGAGTGCTCGCGTCGCTGGCAGAGGTGCGTGTGAAAAAGACGGAGGCAGGCTTTTCAATTAAAAAGACACATAAAAGATGGGGAATGGAGAAAAGGTAGACATTTTAAAGCTTTCAAAGGCACAATAAAGTGAGATACCACGAGCAGCCATTTATACCCGGCTCACATTCATTGAATTTGCCTTGGTGGTTATTGCATACTGAATAAAAATTAGTGGTGTTTCTCAACCTCAGCAGCTTTAAGATGTGTGGACTTCAACTGGCAGGGGAATTCTGAGAGTTGAGGTCTACACATCTTAAAATTGCTGAGGTTGAAAAACACTGAATTAATGGTTCTCATTTCACTGGCAAGTTGTGTGAGATCACAGCTTTCTTTTCCAAGACAACAATCCACTGGAGCTGAATTTCCATTCTGATTGGAAGGGAAGAAGCAAGTTTTTGGTTCCTGCTCCTTTTCTGAATGGCCCTTGCAGACATGGTGATTTTGGTCCTGCCCCAACAGGGTTCCTGACAAACGTTTTCCAAATTATGTCTTGGAAGGGAACCTCTAGTTTCTCTGGGAGGAAAACGAACTGATGACTGCAGATGAATTTCTCTAAGAAGTAGGTAGTTACATTCCCCTGCGATGTTCAGTGGTAAGAAAGTATTCGGTTTGTTCTCCAATGCAGGAGTTTGGAATAATTTCAACAACAAAGAGTTCTTCTGGAAATGGAAAACAATTAATGTGACATTAACAGCTTCTCAATACAAGCCATCTGGCAAGAGATTCCATTAGTATGTGCCCTTTATCGTTTCATATTCACAATGCAGGTGTAAAAGGTTTCATTCCTATTTCCTATCATTTATATTCATCTTGCACTGATATTCTCAATTACTTCCACTGCCAAGCAGAGCTCCCTTCCCCCTGCTCTCTCTGACACACATATTCACATAGCTATGAGAAAACCAATCCATTTCTACAAGAACTCTGATTGAAGTCTCAAATGAAAAATGTAGATCGGAGTTCATGCACAAACATGCCTTACAATTCTCACCTACGGTATTGTGAAGCTGGGGTAGCGTTTCCTATCAAGCCTTTTCTTATTCCCGAGACCATTATTTCAGTCACTAATGGAGAACAAAGATGCAGAACTACAACTTTTTGGCTGTAACCCTATATGACTTACTTCTGAGTAGATACGTACAGAACGAATCCCAGGAATGTCCAGTACATTAAGCAGAACTAACGCAGCTCCTATCCGGATAGCTTAACAGAAGGCAGAGAAGGGGAGTAGTGAAGAGACCAATTTTAGAAGTAGTTCAGATGTTAATCTCTGCACAGCTAGTAGTAAGCCACACAAAACAGAGGAGGTTATAGTTAGAGAATCTTTAAAAGGTGTAATATTAGTCATTTAATCCTTATAAAGTAGAGATAAATTTATTCAGTCAGTGGGAGGGAAGGCTGCAGGGATGTTTGCAGGGGGAATAAAAAAGTCAAGACAGTCGTGGTGATTGTGTGATCAAAGCCACACCCCCTTGACGCACAGAAATTGAGTGATGTTGTGGATGTTCTTTCGTGGTGCCTGGAGGCTGTGGGGGTCTGGATGGGGAACAAGCTTCAACTGAACCCTGGTAAGACATAGTGGCTGTAAGTGCAGGACTCTCCTGCATCTGGGGGCTTACCATCTTTAGTCCCGAATGGGGTGGCACTGCCCCACAGACCTGGTGTGCAATCTGGGGGTCCTCCTGGACTCATGATTCCTGCTCAAGGAGCAGGTGGCAATCGTGGCCAGGAGGGCCTTTGCTGAACCTTGTGTTGTGCGCCAGTCGCGTCTTCTCCTGGACCAGGAGGCCCTTCTCTCAGTCACTCATCCCCTGGTCATCTCCTGTAAGGACTACCGCAACACGTTATACATGGGGCTACCCTTGAAAAGTATTCAAAAGCTGCAGCTGGTGCAGAATGTGGCGGCGCAGGCAGTTATGGGCACTCCTAGGATTGCACATGTAACACTTCTGCTGCGCAAGCTGCATTGGGTGCTGGTTTGCTTCTGGTGCAATTTCAAGGTGTTGGTTATGACCTTTAAAGCCCTTCATGGCATGGGCTCAGGTTACCTGAGGAACCATCTTGTCCCAGTCACATTGACCCGTCCCACCCAGTCCAGCAGGAAAGGTATGTTACCGACCCCATTGGCCAAAGAATTTTGACTGGCAGGGTCTAGAAGAGCCTTTTCTGCTGTGGTTCCCGCCCTCTGGAACATCTTGCCCTCTGAGGTGAGGTTGGCCCCCATTCTGTTGGCCTTCTGAAAGGGTGTTAAGACCTGGCTCTGCCAACTTGCATGGGGACCAAATGGGGGTTTGCAGTATTGGGGGTGGTTGGTAGCTTGAGGACGCTCTCTCCACCTTTTTAGTTTTAATCGTTTTAATCGTTTTAGTTTTTAGCTTTAACTTTTAGTTTTGTATATTTTTGTAAAGATGTTATAGTTCTTTTTACTTGTAAGCCACTTAGAGCCACTTACACAGTGAAATGGTGGTGTATAAATTTGACTGACAGACAGACAGACAGACAAAAAGGGGGAGGGCTCCAGTGCAGCCACATGGATGGGGCTCAATTCTTCAAGTTGACATATGAAAGATAGGAAGGGTATAATTTGTTACAGGTCTTAGCCAAATTATCCTCTTTTAATACCAAGGCTGAATTTTGGAACATACCAATTTAACAACAAAGTACATTTGAAAATGTGTAGAGGGTACTTCTTCCCCACCTGAGAAGCCATAACCTATCTCAATATTCCGAATCCAAAATTCCAGAATCTCTGATGTCCAGAGAGGATGCCATTCCCAGCCCTTTTTACAAATGAATCACTGATGAAAGACAATCAAGCTTGTACAGTTAGCAAATTCTTCTTGATGTTTAACCTGAACCTTCTTTTTAACTTTAATCCACTGGTTCTGGTCCTGCCCTCTCCACTCTTTTTTCTGTTTGACAAACCTTCCACTATTTGAAGATTCCTATTGTATCTCCTCTCAGTTGTCCTTTTTGCAGATTAAACATATCCTTGTAGATGAAACAAAAAGAACATGATTTAAAGGCATGCTTTTAAACATTCCTCTCAGGACTTGCTTTCCAAACCCGCCACCATCTTAATAGCCCTCTTCTGAACTTGCTTCAATTTTCATTGTTGCTTTTGAACTGTGATGCCCACAACTGGACAGTTCTCCAAATGAGGTCTGACCAGGACAAAGTAGAGAGAACTGCTTACAGTGATCTAGATGTTATTCTGTTGTGAAAGCACCCCATGACAGCACTTGCCTTTTTAGTGGCTGCACTACTGACTCTTGTTTAAGTTGAGGTCAACAAGGACCCTCACTTTGCCAAGTCAGGTCTTCCCATCCTATACTTATGCCTCATATTTTTTCTCTCCAGATGCAGAACTTCTGTTTTCTCCCTGCTAAATTCCATCCTATTCTTGCCAGCCCAATGCTCAAGCCTGCCTAGACTTTTCTGAATTTTCTGTCTTTCATCTAAATTATTACCCTCCCCGCCCAGCTTTGTGCCATCTGTAAACTTGATAACTGTCCCCCTCAATACCCACCCCCAAGCTACTGATAAAAATGTTGAACAGCACAGGCCCACACAGAGCCCTATGGCCCTCCACTTGATACTTCTGTCCAACTGAACTGGTGCCATTAATAAGCGGTTTTTGGACGCATCAGTCAGCAGCTAGGAGTCTACCTAACAGTGATGTAATCTGCCCATATTTTGCCATTTTATTAAAGAGAATATAATGAGATATTCTGTCAAAGGCTTTGTTGAGGTCCAGGTATACTGTGTCTATGACACTGCGATCAGAGGAATGCTGATCATCAACACGCTGCTTGATCATCTGTAGAGGATCTTGCCCCAGATAGGATGTAGAGGATGTAGAGGATCTTGCCCCAGATATTGTCTCCTTCCTCTTTTTGAAGATGGGGTTGACATTTGCTCTATTCCAGTCTTCTGGGACCTCATCAGTCTTCTAGGAGTTCTCAAAAATCCCCAAATGATTTTATATCCCTTGCTAGTTCCTTCAGAATCCTGGGTTGTAATCCATCTGACCCTGGCGTCCTGAATTCTTTTAAATCAGCTAAATTCATTCTATCTCTCTCCTTGTCTATCAAGCTGCAGTTTCATCATTCCCCCAGTGATACAACAATGGCCAGATAGGGTTCCATTTCTTTTCTGAGAAAACATAGAAAGAGAAGTCCTGCCTCCTGGTTCACCATTTTGTGCACTCTCTTTGCCTTTCCTTCTATTTCTAACATACTGAAAGATGTCTTTGCTTGTTGGTTTGTATCTCTCATCAACCTCAACTCATTCTGAACTCTAGCCTATCTGACAGAATTCCTACAATTTCTGGAAACTAGCTTATGGTTCAGTTCTCCTCTTTCCATTCCTGCACATGCCCTTTATTTCCTTCAGCATTTTAAAGAGTTCTGTAAATATCCACCCTGGCCTCTATTTTTCCTTAAAAACACAAAAAAGAAAGAAAAATAAGAGGAAAAAACATAAATCAAAGGCTGGCAGTAAGAAAAAAATGCACAGTCCACAATAATTAAAGCAAAGACTAGGTAAAAATCTCAATGAGGCACCAATAACAACATGAGCCCACATAAATTAATAGTAAAAGATGGGAAAAAAGCAAAAAGGGTTATTGAAAAGAATAATACTGAAGACAAGTGATAGATCTAAAAAGATTTAAGACAGCTATTCTGTTCATTATATCCTGTGAGGAAAAAAAAAGATGAAAGGAAAATACTGCTCCCTAAAATATTCTAAATACCAGGAATAATGAATTTGGTATATGGCGCAGTCAACAATTACAAACTGGCAATTATGACAGGCAGTCATAAAAGCACTAAATTACACTTTTAAGTCAAATATTTACTCCTGCAGTCTTCCCTGAGTAAGACCATGTGGCACCAGCATTAGGGAAAGGGAGGGTTGTAAATTTCACTGTTAACAGTTTACGGAGAAGACAGACTGGGTAAGAAATGCAGACTGTTGTGAAAACTAACATATGGTAGTTGCTTCCTGAAAAGGTTATTCCAGAAAGTCTGTTGATCTCTCCTTGCCATTCCAGACTTTACTGAATAACAATGCAAAGGAATGAACAACTGGGAAATTAAACAGAGAAAGATATATATTTCCTTGGAATGCAAATGCACATTGACTGAGGAGCATGAGGAACATAATTGGGGTGGGGAATTGTGTTATGAAGAGTCCCTGATGCCTAAAAGGAGCTAAAGATGCTATTTTATGAATAGTATTAACTGCAACAATCTTCTAATGGCTTCCAACCGGATTCTTTTTCAGATCAATGCAGAACTCATGTGACTACCTGCCCTACTCACCAGCAGAGTAAAGGATCTACAAACACCTATAAATACAGTGGGGCAAAAAAGTATTTAGTCAGCCACCAATTGTGCAAGTTCTCCCACTTAAAAAGATGAGAGAGGCCTGTAATTTTCATCATAGGTATACCTCAACTATGAGAGACAAAATGGGGGAAAAAATCCAGAAAATCACATTGTCTGATTTTTAAAGAATTTATTTGCAAATCATGGTGGAAAATAAGTATTTGGTCACCTACAAACAAGCAAGATGTCTGGCTCTCACAGACCTGTAACTACTTCTTTAAGAGGCTCCTCTGTCCTCCACTCGTTACCTGTAGTAATGGCACCTGTTTGACCTTGTTATCAGTATAAAAGACACCTGTCCACAACCTCAAACAGTCACACTTCAAACTCTGCTATGGCCAAGACCAAAGAGCTGTAGAAGGACACCAGAAACAAAATTGTAGACCTGCACCAGGCTGGGAAGACTGAATCTGCAATAGGCAAGCAGCTTGGTGTGAAGAAATCAACTGTGGGAGCAATAATTAGGAAATGGAAGACATACAAGACCACTGATAATCTTCCTCGATCTGGGGCTCCATGCAAGATCTCACCCCGTGGGGTCAAAATGATGACAAGAATGGTGAGCAAAAATCCCAGAACCACATGGGGGGACCTAGTGAGTGACCTGCAGAGAGCTGGGACCAAAGTAACAAAGGCTACCATCAGTAACACACTACGCCGCCAGGGACTCAAATCCTGCAGTGCCAGACGTGTCCCCTGGCTTAAGCCAGTACATGTCCGGGCCCGTCTGAAATTTGCTAGAGAGCATTTGGATGATCCAGAAGAGGATTGGGAGAATGTCATATGGTCAGATGAAACCAAAGTAGAACGTTTTGGTCTAAACTCAACTCGTCGTTTTGGAGGAGAGAGAATGCTGAGTTGCATCCAAAGAACACCATACCTACTGTGAAGCATGGGGGTGGAAACATCATGCTTTGGGGCTGTTTTTCTGCAAAGGGACCAGGACGACTGATCTGTGTAAAGGAAAGAATGAATGGGCCATGTATCGTGAGATTTTGAGTGAACACCTCCTTCCATCAGCAAGGGCATTGAAGATGAAATGTGGCTGGGTCTTTCAGCATGACAATGATCCCAAACACACCGCCCAGGCAACGAAGGAGTGGCTTCGTAAGAAGCATTTCAAGGTCCTGGAGTGGCCTAGCCAGTCTCCAGATCTCAACCCCATGGAAAACCTTTGGAGGGAGTTGAAAGTCCGTGTTGCCCAGCGACGGCCCCAAAACATCCCTGCTCTAGAGGAGATCTGCATGGAGGAATGGGCCAAAATACCAGCAACAGTGTGTGAAAATCTTGTGAAGACTTACAGAAAACGTTTGACCTCTGTCATTGCCAACAAAGGATATATAACAAAGTATTGAGATGAACTTTTGATATTGACCAAATACTTATTTTCCACCATGATTTGCAAATAAATTCTTTAAAAATCAGACAATGTGATTTTCTGGATTCCCCCCCCCATTTTGTCTCTCATAGTTGAGGTATACCTATGATGAAAATTACAGGCCTCTCTCATCTTTTTCAGTGGGAGAACTTGCACAATTGGTGGCTGACTAAATACTTTTTTGCCCCACTGTACCTTCGCAATCAGATGATCAGAAGAAGATTATCAGTTGATGAAAGTATTAGGATTCTCTTCGGTACTGTCAGGCCCAGCCCAAGGACAGGGAAAACAGTCTAGCCAAGTTCAGTTCTTTTATTGCTTACACCATACGGACAGAACCTTACCAGATGAAATCTGTACTACTCTAACCTAGTGGATAACACCCTGGTAGATTCTAGGGAATGTCTATCCTAAATCTCTTCCTCTTCCCATGCTCCTGCTCCGGACTGTGCTGCCTCTTGTCTCCCCCTCCCTCCTGGAATGTGTTCCCTCCTTCCTGAGAACTTGGTGCTCTATTGCATTCCATCACAGCTACAATGACCTATTTATCATTTATTTTGCTTCAAAAAGAAAAACCGAAGGAAGATTTAGTTCCAAAAACTGAAGGAAGATTTGGCTCCTCATGAAGCGTTGGTATCATGAGCTGTCACCAGTACCAAACTGCACCAGTTGACATCACCTGACGTTCATGTGGCACAGCAACTGGCTTACCTGCTTTTTCTCTATTATAGGAGAACCTAAGAAGTGTTCAGATGGATCACAGCTGATTCCCCTGGTTTAGCTTCTTGCTTTCTTTTCTGGCCCACTGGATGCATATAAGTCCACAGGTAAGATAGCATGGCACTGTTTTGCTTTTGCTCTTCAGCTATTAAGCACTGGAAGAGCCTGCAGGCATGGAGGATCTATCACTAGAGCTTTTGAAAGAAAGGTTGGGAGTCATTTGTCTATGATGTTCTAAGGATTCCTACCTTGGGCAAGGAGCTGGACCAGAAGACTTCCAAAGTCTCTTTCAATCTTATGATTCTATGAAATGTCTACTAGACATCCCTATCATGTTAGTAGCAATTAATAGCCTGATTCCTACCCTAACTCACTCTAATTCCTTATGAAAACAGAACCCTGTACATCCAGAAAGCTCTGTGCATCACAGCATTAGGGAACAGGCAATTTGATCCTTATTTTACACCTGTTGATCACTCAATTACTCAGTGGAGAAAAGTGGCAAGGTCTCCAATATTAGAAAAAGCATGGCAGAAGGCTTCAAAAGGCTGTTGTGGGGAAAATGCCCACTTTAAATGAGGAACCAAAGCATTCAAAGACAGATTCAACAAAGTATCTTTTATTGGCATGCACAACTACAGTGGTCACTGGGTTCCTGGCCACAAGAATGCAAAAGAGCCCCAAACTAAGCAGGGTTATGGATTATATACTCCCAGAATTGTTACTTAGGAATGACAAAGAAAGCAATGTAAATTATACTGTGACCTTTACAACCAGGATGTAGCATCTGACAACAACATGGGATAACCTTAATATGGTCTGCCCCAGTGTCTTTAAATTCTACATTCCTACAAGGGTTCCAAACCCACCCCTTTCTACTAATATTAGCACCTTCTAACATGAACAATGCCCTTTATTACACTCATGTAGCATGATTTCTCACTGTTAGAAGGGAAAGAAAGGAAAAATTACCATGGAAAGAGTTTACACCCTGCCTTTCTACCCATGAAAAGGAGGGACACACCTACAAAAAGGCTTATTCTGTTCGCCAAGGCACATACTCAGACAAGCATGCACAGTGTTATGTCTGCAGTCTAAAATGAGTTATGGCAACAGGGAACCAAGTGTGAATTTTTATGTCACACCTTTACTTCGACAACTCTTTTTCTATATTTGACCAATGTAGAATAACACCTATTTTAAAGTTGCTGCAGTGTGTACTGAGAGGCTTCTAATCCTAGTTCAAAGTGCTGATTGTTGCCTTAAAAACTCTACATGGTACAGAATCGGGACAGATCAAGCAACAACATGCCAAAAATGAGTCTGCCCATCTGGACCAATCATCTACAGATGACAGCCTGTAGAGAGTCCCCCTTCCTCATGAGTCAAATAGGGTGTGGATGAGACCACATGCTTTCCTTAAAGTAGCCCCCATGTTACAAAATTCTCCCCAAACTATGTTGGCCCCTATCCTACTTGTGAAACAATCCCACTTTACTGTGGATGCCACCAGAATAGTGTAGAATTAATGTTATATTCATGGGTTGTTTTAAGCTAATGTTTAGGTATCTTTTTCCTTGTTTGCCACCTAGAGTCTCTCTGGATTGGGGTAGGGTAAAAATGTTGTCAAATTAATAAATATTTCCTAGATTTGAGACATGAGGATTCTGTCTTATCAATGATAGGTATTTTGTAGATGCTGCAATATTAAATCAAATTAAAACAAAACAAAACAGGCAAAGGGACAAAGGGGGGGGGGGCTCCGCGGTCCCCAAGGCCTGGGAAAATAACCAGTTCTTCAGTAGTTTCCTGAAAGACGTAAGTACAGGCTTACTTTTACTTCAATTCTTTCAGTGAAATTCGTTCTGGTAAAAGTGTGTTGTCTCCAAACAGTGGTAGATAATGAGAGAATGCATAACAGTAGGAATCTTATTAAACAAAGGCTATATACTTTAAGCATTTGTTTTAGTTAAAGCAAACATGTTCAGTACTTTTAATATTTTGCTTTTCTTGAGCTTATCAAAAACAACTAAAAACCTCATTATCATTTTGATTAAGAATTGTTTTACTTTTTGCCCACTGTCATCATTCAGATGAATTCCAATTATCTTCCCATAATTCACAGAGACTTTACAGTGACTAGGCTATGTGGGCTGTATCTTCAACTTTGGCAGATATCAGATCTTCATGCCATAAGTAGTTCAATTAATTAATTAATTAATAATTAAATTTAGACACTGCCCAACTCCAACAGACTCTGGGTAGCTGTCAACCTATACACGGTTGAAGGGATACAGGTGGGTTGGTTTTCACCAACCTTCCCAAATTGGTTGGTGAATGTAGTTTTATTGGGTTGGCAACTTTCCAAATACCTAGGTTGGGTAGGGATTCTGGGAATCTGAAGGCTGAGTGGTTGGAGAGGCTATTCAAGGGCCTGGTTCTACCTATAGCAATTGTGGGTACTGATGTTTATTATTTTTATTTTGGTTCATCTACCCTGTTTTAAGGTTTTTCTTTGGATATAAATACAGTCAAATATGTTGACATCTAGCATCTCACCTAAAGATTCTATCACTACTTCTGATGAAGAAAACCATCTGATAATGAATGCATAAAGATTTTTAAAATGGCTCTTCAGTTCAAAAACATGGAAGGAATCCAACATCTCTAGCTATAACAGTCTTATGTGGTGGTCACACAATCCATTTAGAGAAATACCAGGGCAAAAGTCCCGAACCTTTTAGATGGACACTGAAAAGCTAAGAACAACCAGAAGTCTTTTTGGGACACCAGTTCTATATAAACAGAAGGATTATAGAAGAAGGTAGGCATTATAATTAGTGGGATTCACATCATAATGAGGATGGGTTCCCATCAAAAGCTTACAAGCTCTGGAAGGTTCAAAATGGGACTATACAAATGCACAAAACTGATGTATATGAATCACAGAGACCATGGTGAAGAATCCAGTTCTATAAGAATGAAATCTGATTCTATTGAACTCAGTGTTTTACTGTTCAATTTTAACTGGCTCATATGAAGAAGCTCGCTCTAGCTGCTCATTCATAGAACAGTTTCTGACCAATGCATATACCTCAACAACAGTAAACATATAGTAGATTATAATTATGGGTTAAGCTCTCTCTGTTATTATCTCTAGAGCAAGATTTTTTTCCTTAATATGCCATTTCAACAGTGAAATTTTCATTACCTCAGAGTAGTAAAGTGAAATTCCAGTACATCACCATGTTAACCATTTATGCCTAGTTATCATTTCTCTTCCATACATATCAATATCAAATCAAGAGAAGATTTGACATCAGAAGATTATACATGTCAGTGGTTTTCATATGTACAATTACAAGAAAGATTTAAAGTACATAAAAGGACTTTTGGTTTTGAACATGGTAAGACTGAATTTGAAGTAGAATTATGTACTAATGATGAAATGTTATTGCTAAGATGTATAAACTTTTATTGAAATTAGAAACAGAAGATGAGCAAGTCAAAGAATGTGTGATAAAATGGGCTAAAAACTTTGGGTATAATATACCAATGGAAAAACAGGAGAATATGTGGATGAAAGGACTGAAATTTACATTGTGTTATAATCTCAAAGAGACTTTTTATAAAATGTATTGTTGGTATTTGTCACCAGAAAAATTATCTGAAATGTATAAAGGTACTTCAAATTTATGCTGGAAATGTGAACAAGAGGGGACTTTTTATCATGTTTGGTGGACTTGTAAAAAAGCTAAAAAAATTTGGAATCAAATACATACCTTAATTCGGAAGATTTTAAAGATTAATATACAATCGAAACCAGAGACTTTTCTTTTGGGATTGATGGACAAACAGCTGGAAAAAACTCATGGAACTTTGTTTCTATACATGATAACAGCAGTGATGCTTTTATACGCACAAAGATGGAAAAACTTGACATTACCTACAATGGAAAAGTGGATGGTGAAGTTGATGGATTTGGCTGAGATGGTGAAGCAGACAGCTTTGATTAGAGAAAAGACATTGAGAAATTTTAATGCTAATTGGAAGCCTTTTTTGGACTTTTTGCGTAAAACATAAAAAATGAAATTATGATGTATGGATTTGATGATTAGAAATAATACTGGACAACAGAAAAAATGAAAGTTCTGTTGTAAACTTAGAGTAAGAGTTTAGTGTAAACTGATACTTATATCTGTTGTGAGGAAAGTTGGGAGTAATTTTTTTTTGTACAGTGGTACCTCGAGTTACGAACGCCCCTCCTTACGAATTTTTCGAGATACGACCAGCTCCGGCCCCAAAAATTTACCTCAACTTGCGAACTCCGCCTTGAGTTACGAACCGGATCCGCGGCCATTCTCTCTGCTGCTGTGTGGTCGCAGCTTCCTGTGGGTGAGATCGTGGTAGCAAGGAGACGTTCAGTGAGGCTTGTGGTGTGTTTTGTGGCATTTGGAAGGTTTTTGGTGTGCTTGTCAGCATGGCTCCAAAGAAAATACAGAGCAGGCTTGGCAAGAATAAGGCTTTGAAGAAAAAAGTGACGATCGAACTGAAGAAGGACATGATAGAAAAGCACGATTGTGGTATTCGTGTAACTGATCTGGCCTTGGAGTACAAGATGGCGAAGTCGACCATCTCGACTATTTTGAAGAATAAAGATGCCATCAGAGAAGCTGCTGTGGCAAAAGGAGTAATGATCTTAACGAGGAAGAGGACACAAGTGCTGGAAGAGGTGCATATGTTTCAGAACTGTTTAACCGTATGTATTTACATTGAACCTTATGGGGGAAATTTGCCTCATGGTGCGACCAAATTCGGAGGGCGGATTAGCCGTATTTACATTGAACCTTATGGGGAAATTTGCCTCGTGGTGCGACCAAATTTGGAGGGCGGAACGGATTAACCATATTTACATTGAACCTTATCGAAAAATTTACCTCTAGTTGCGACCAACTCGAGCTGCAACCAGAGTCACGGAATGGATTAAGTTCGTAACTAGAGGTACCACTGTATTTTTCCTTCTTTTCTTTCTTTTGGTACTTTCGACTTTGTTCTTTTTCTTCTTTTTCAATCTTTCTTTCCTTTTTCATTCTTTATCTTTAATATTAGCTTTTGTTAGTTTTTATTGTTCTTATCTTAAAATCTAATAAAGTTATTTGGAAAATGAACAGTAAGAGAAGGGTTCAGGGAGATGAACAGATTTGGATATACTGAGTTTGAGAGAACAACATTTAGAGTTGGCTTTGACTGGAATGGCCTATAAGCCTTGTGAAATAAAATAAATAAATACAGTTGGAGTGATGGGACTAGACAAAATTCTGAATCAGCAGCAGATGGATGGAACTGAAAGGCACAGAATGTGGTAATAACAGCATGTTGACAGAAGACTGCATAGAGCCAAGGACAGATACCTGAGGGACTGTAATGAAAAAGAGTGCTACAGAAAGTAAGTACGGCAAATGTAATCTAGGTCAAGGTTCCTCAACCTCAGCAACTTTAAGATGGGTGGATTCAACTCCCAGAATTCCCCAGCCAGCCATACTGGGTGGGGAATTCTGGGAGTTGAAGTCCACCCATCTTAAAGTTGCTGAGGTTGAGGAACCCTGATCTAGGTGAACATTCCTCAGTGTGGTGTCCTAAGCCTATAACAGCCATCATCACCAGACAGTATGGCCAGCAGTGACAGGCTGAAGAAGTAAAGATTTAAAGTCTAATACATAAAGGGAATCACTTATTGAGAGCCAGTGTGGTCTAGTGCTTAAGTGACTAGGAGTTCACCAGATCACCCAGGTTCTGATCTACTTTTAGCCACAGAAACTCACTGGGTGACTTTGGGCCAGTTGCTCTCCCTCAGCCCAGCCCATCTCACAGAGTTGCTGCTGTGGGGTCAAAGAAGAGCACTACCGTGAGCTACAAAAGGCAGGATATAAATCTAATAAATAAGTAAACGGAAGAAAAAGGAGCAAAATGAAGAGGACAAGAACAGGATACACACTTTGAAAATGGTAAGAAAGAAACATTTTGGAAAGTGCCGTTTCAGAGGAAAGAGGCCAGAGAACAGCAATCTATATCAACCTGAAATACTTTAAAAAATCTACATGTCCTCAAGTGGGTTTTTGTGCTTACAGAACTAATACTTTTCCAAGGAGACAAATATGTATATTGCTGAATGTTGGTTGATATGTTCATGGAATAAAAAAGCAGTTATACTTCTCTCTCCCATTTCATTAAGCTATTAGCAAGGATAAATCTGGAGCCCATAATCCATTCCTACCTAATATTAGCTATATAATTCAGTAGAGAGGGCAAGATTTATTTTCATCTTTAGCATTCTTGAATGAATCTCCACATAGTGCAAACACTGGGTGATTAACAGCAGCTATACAAAATGCTCATTAACCCCTGCTTTTTACAGGGATCATTACTAATTTATGCCTTTAATTAACCTATTCATTGATTTCATTTATCTGTGAGGTAGCAGCCAAGGTCTGCTATCAAATTTCTCTCACACTTCTGATCTGATTGTAACCTGAGAAATGAAATCTACTTGCCAAAACAGGCCTGGTAACAAAATGTAAGCGATTTCAAACAATAACACTATGCTGATGAACCACAATTACTGCTCACTAGCTCTCTGTTGTGCCTGACACAAAATAGGTAAGTGTAAATATATTTGACAAGTCAAACAGTCCCAAACCTTGGACCTCTTCCTTGGCAGCTGGAACTAGGACTTGGTTAGGCACATGAACCTATCATAGACTGCATATGCTCACTGCCCTCTTATACACACAGATAGTAAAATAAAATAAATAAATAAAATAAAATAAAGGCATGCAATTTTGGCTTTGTGACTATACAACAGGGAAAAGGAAACCTTTTCATGGTTTTGTTTGAATCCCCCAATTTGGGCAATATATCATGACCACAAAATGAGAACATTAGAAACAGCTACTGCCTTTCTACTCATTAGAAGTAACTGGATAAGATGAATGTGACAATATGTAGCTTGCCGAAGGGAAACCATTATATATAACAATTATATCTAGAATTTTTTTTTCTCTAAGGCCTTTATTGAGCAGCCAAAGACCATCATCTTCTGTTAGGGTCGTATTTCTTATGTCAGCTTTGATATATTCTGAAGAGCTTTAGCTTTTTGAAAACCATTCTAATGGTTATTCCAGCTATTAAAGCAAAGAGAGAAAATCTTGGATATAATTCCACAAGACTGTCATGCTGAAGAAGGATGGTTTTCTTAGCTGAGTCACTCTTCCTTCTACAACCATGTTTTGTATTGTTTTGTTCAGAAGTAGAACTATTTGAATCTTCCTTCTACTGCTCTGGTTTTCTAACATGATACACAAGAAGAAAAAAAGAGCAAAGTTGGGTTCCATCCCATTTTCCTCCAATGAGGCATCTTTTCTGTGAACAACCGTCCTTCTGTCTGCAGAAGCAACATCTGGAGGCTTCCAAAGTCTTAGTTAGTGTGCTTTGGAGGCTAACACATTTGGCTTATTTGTGATTTTTGAAACATTAAGATTTATACCTGTGCAGTTCCCAATAATACTTACAGCATTTATACCTCACCACTTATACACATTACCTTTTCAGCTATCTAAGCTGATGTGCACCAACTTTTACTTCATTTAAGCAAATATTGACTTCTGCCAAGATGAATATCAAGATTTACTGACCACAGGATCAGTTTTCAAGGCAAAACCAAAGAACACTGCATCTTGATGCTACAAACATCAATGCATACAACATGCATAACCTTGCTTATCAGCAGGCCCAAAAAGAATCAGATCTTAAAATCTGCAGGAAGCCTCAAAGGTCAATGGGAAATAGTATCAGTACATAAAGAAAGGAAATATTGCCACTATTTCTAACAACGAAGCCATGGCTTCTTGCTGTTAATAGTTTCATGCAAAATGGCACAGCCACCATTTGCTAATTAAGCAATCATATAGATTAGATGAAGTACCAATAAAAAGAATTAGCATACTGAGGATATGTTGTGATCTGAGTGGATGTATCATTCTTGAACTTAGTTGCATTCATATCATAGGGCAACCAATTCTAAACACCAGAACCCTGCATAGATTCCACCATTCCACCAACAAAGATTTTGTTCTTAAACTACCATAAACCCCAATCAGAATGACCAATAGTCAGTGCTTATGAAAGCTGCTGTCCAAAAGTATCTGGAGGACACCAAATCCTTTGATATGTAAGTGAGGAACATGAGGCTCTCCAGATGATGCTGAATTAGAATTCTGTTCTTCCTTCTCTGTTCTATAGCGGGCTATGACTGATGACAACTGCATCTGACAACATGCCTTAGGCTTTTCACTTTGCTGTAGTAAATATAGCTGTGATTTATTTTGTCTCTTTTGGGGCCTTACCTGAATTTTTGGCTTCTGTTAAATTGTTAGTTTGATTTTAATAATCTGTTATTGTAACATGTAAATTTGCTTTGACAGGGCTCTTTAGGTCACCTATAAGCTTCTTTAATAAATAAAAAAAATAACATGGAAAGATGGCAAGAGTGATATTTTGCCACAGAGCCTTGAAAGGCATAACCAGGGGGACTGGTGTCAACTCTTAGTGACCACATACATAGACCTTCTCTGGGATACTCCTGGCTCTTTAGGTCTTCCAATGGTGTACCCATCACCATTGTAATTAAGTCCATCCACCAGGCTGCTGGTCGTCCTCTTCTAATCAATCAAATTAGCTATACTGACTAGAATTTAAAAGAACTACAGTGAAATATGTCTGGAGAATACTGGATTACCTATGTCATTTCTAAGTTCTTAAAACTGTACTATGTAACTTCCCTGAAGGCAAGTTACAATGTAAAGTAGTGGTGGAAAATGTATTCTTTCTGCTGATAGTTCTCAATGCCCACTGTCCAGGGTGACTAAGGCTGATGGAAACTGAAGACTTATAACATCATCCCAGCCCTGTTTTACAAAGACCTACACACTATGAAGAAAGACAGCAAGAAGATGGATGTTACATATATTAAGACTGTAGTCCTAAATAGTTTTACTTAAAAGACACTTTTGAGAAATTTGAAACTTTTATCCCCTTTAGCTACTCAAACACCGGAGGCTATAAAGTAGAAGAGGAAGATAATTGAAGTGGGGATCATATTATAAACCAACTGCAAACAGAAAAAATGTCACCAAGGAAAAAGAAGCACAAAAGAATTTACAGCACTCAAGAAAAGAGATTGCCACAGATGGTAGATTAAGAATCAACATTACTTTCAAACTGTGTGCCAAGGAGGGATTACCAGCATCCTGACAGCAGAGGATCTAGTAGAAATTATCCAGATCCCTTTCAGTTGGAGACCATCATAAAATATTCAGGATCAATGTGAAAGCCCAGAAAGGAGATTGGTACATGGATTCTGAGCTCCTCTAAGGCAGGGTTCCTCAACCTCAGCAACTTTAAGATGGGTGGACTTCAACTCCCAGAATTGCTGGCTGGGGAGTTCTGGGAGTTGAAGTCCACCCATCTTAAAGTTGCTGAGGTTGAGGAACCCTGCTCTAAGACAGCAACAATGCTAGAACTAGTTAAGAGACAGCCAAAAGGGACAAAGGAAGTTATTAACCAAATAAGAATTCTGCTTTATAATAAATGTAAGTGATTTATTGTTATTTATTTTGTTAACATAAACTGGTTTAAAACATTTTCAGATCAAGACCTCATCTGAAACTAACATTTGCATTGAGTCTGCCCCAGCGGAGCCTGTATTTGGAACAAAACTCAGTTATTCTGTCTCCTGCAACGCTGGAGAGACTCCTACTGGCCTAGCTTCATAGCTTCTTCTGGGATGGTGTGAATGAGGAAAACAGCTTTCTTAAAAAAGCAGGCCTTTTAAAATAATTGATTCAAGAAATATGCCATAATATTCTAGAATGACTGTTTTATCAGAAATATATGCTGTAAAATTCCAATCAAGGAAAGAGAGCAGCCAAAACAGGGAGCAAGATTTTTTTGAAATGGGGCAACACCTGCTTCCTCTTGTCACTCCTTGAAATACTCCCACTGCCACTGCATTCTAGACCAACTTAAATTTCCAGATGGTCTTCAAGGGCAGCTCCATGTAAAGCACATTGCAGTAGTCTAATCAGGAGGTGACTAAGGCATGAGTGACCATGAGCAGGGCCTCCCAGTCCAGGAATGGGTGCAACTGGCGCGCAAGAAATATTATTTAGTGAATGTTATATCTACTGTCTTGCTAGTATATTATAATGGAGTAATCAGGATCAGAAAAATCCATTCCTGGCAAACAGAGAGAAAAATCTAATTTCACTTTTGAGACAATATTTATAATTACGGAGGAATTAAGTCGTGTAGCTGAGTTGAAATTCTATATTAAAGGTTCCACGGCCACACTTTATACCAAGCTTAGAAAGACAGGCCAACTCTAATGACTCCCTCTGAACTCATTGATTTTCAGAAATGTGCACAAAGGAGCCAGTGTGTGAAGCATTTCTACAGAAGGAAGGCAGTGGCTAGAAAAAAATACCTATCTTGCTTTGATAAGAAGACAAGCATGATCTGGAATATTTTTTGGGCAGCTAAAGAGCATCACCTGATCCATTCAATTTTATGGATATAACAGAAGATTCCTCCTTTAAACAGAGCTAAAAGGCATAAGCAAACTGCAACCACAGGTCATCAATTAAAATCACACTAATTGCTAATTCTCAATAGTTTCCTGCCTGAACATTTTGGCTATTAAACCAACATGTCTGTGCATGCACTCATAGATTTATTATTTACAGGGCTCAGAAGCTGCTGCAGTCGAAACCAACTCCTCTGAGTGGCTTAAATACCCTATTTACATAAATAAGGTTAAAAAGTACAAAGTCTAAAACATAATTAACAATACAATATAATCCCATCATTACACCACTTGCAACTTCCTACCGCGTGATTGCTCGCTCTCAAACGGGACACTTTCAATGTAAACTATTTGTGTCATTGGTAAATATCGCTCCCATGACCTTACTCTCGCTACTTATAATCAACGATTCATCTGTATTCTTCATCCATCTAAAACCTAGAGCAGCCTGCCAATAATGCTTGTGGAGTCAGCGGTATAGAAATGCCATAATAAATGAATTGGTTGTCTTGTTCCTGCTCTACTGCCTCCTCACCTTCACACATCTACACTCAAAGAAGGCTGGGTACATCCCAATAAGGCATACTTGTCAACTGGGTTTAGATGGATAATGGTTACAATTAACCGGCATGCTACTGCTGAATTGCTGCTTGATTTAACAGCTGGCTCTGCTGTCCTACAAGATCCAAGAAAACGGCTCATTCGTATTAAAAATACAGCCATGTATGATTGCAATGTCAGTTCTGAGCACAGAAAAAGATGGAATCCTGACATACTGGAAGAGCAAAAGCCTGTCACTTAATCTGCAGCTTGCCACCGGATCCAATATGATGCACCAAGGCTGTCTGCCAACATAACATTAAAGATGCTCAGTTAGAAGTCAATGGAAGTAAAAAGCATCATGCTAATTTTGAAATGGCTGGCCAGTTATACGAAGGAATAAACAGCTTGCCACGCTGCTTCCTTCTGTCTTATGCTAGATATTAGTCTTCTTTAAAAATTGTAATAACAATAGAGCGCAAGGAATAACAGTTGAAAACAAGATGCATCCATTTCATTCAGTGGAAAAGCATATCGTTAAAAGTGCACTAAATACTACAAACCGAAAAGAAAAGGCAAAAGAAAAAAAGACTGGGAGCTGACAGATTTCATCTCTTGTATGCCTTATGATTTTAAAAACTTTTTAATAATGACTGTTTTTTAATACATTTATTGTTTTATATCTTGTAAGCTGCCCAGAGTCACTTTTGTGAGATGGCCGGCCATATAAATTTGATAAATATTTGAATATCTTTTGAAAAGTCCAATAAACACCCCCAATACATTCATACATACATACATACATACATACATATATATAAATAAAATACAGGTAGTCCTCATTCAGCAACCACTGGTTCAGCAACTGCTTGAAGTTACAATGGCGCTGAACGAGTAGACTTACGACCAGTCCTCATAGTTGCGGCTGTCACAGTGTTCCTGTGATCACATGGTCACGATTTGGGTACAACCGGCTCGCAGTTACAATGGTCACAGTGTCCCACACTCACATGATCACCATTTGCGACCTTCACTGCCAGCTTCCGACAAGCAAAGTCAATGAGGAAGCCGGCAGGAGGTTGCAAATGGCGTGACACTGTGCTTTATGACTGCATCACTTAGTGATAGAGTTGCCAGTCCCAATTACTGTAATTAAGTGAGGACCATCTGTATATGTAATTAAATAATATAATATAATATAATATAATATAATATAATATAATATAATATAATATAATATAATATAATATAATATAATAATGCTACAATTAAAGCAATCTAGTTTTAAGCATTTTTTTAGTATAGCATATTCTAGTTCTGTACTATGCAAATTTATTTTGGTAATCTTTTTAAATTGTTGATAATATTGATTTGTTAGTTTAGCCTCCGTAAAAACCCTTTCCAATTCCTTCAAAACATCAACTTTTTGAGGTTGGAAGTTTTAAAAGTATTATTAATAATTAGTTAGGAGTAATTATTGCATTTTTAACCTATGTCTTTCTAATAAAAAATAAAAAGTTTTTCCTCCCATTTTAAAATAAGGATTCCAAAGCATTGATTTCTCATCAGAACTAAGGTCAATTTTTAATTATTTAATCAATAATGTCCAAATGTGTCTAATAGTCTGTAATAATGGAAATGTCACAAAATTCCTACTATAATTGGAATCGAGCACTTGCCAGGATTTCAGTGAAGTCAGATAATAACAGTGGAAATTAGCTCACAAACATAATCAATTTCATTTTTATTCCAATACATTATTGAGGTTAAAATTTGCTAACGATACACTTTAAAATCAGGAAAATTAAGTCCACGATTTGTTTGGTCTTGGATCATAAGCAAATGTTTAAATATCCACCATTTTCATGTGAGAGCTGAAACTTTAAAAGAAAAATCCTCCATAATTGTTCTTTCCGTAAACAGTTAACCATTGACTATCAATTTGTTTAAAGTATTTGAGTAGAACCAATATAACCAACACTCTCAAAATAGATAGAAATTTAGAAGTTATGTTCATTTTCACCCCATTTATTCTTTCTCAAAAGCTCATCAGTATTTTCATCCACCTGGTGATATCACCTTTATCTGTATAATACAACTTGGGATATTTTATCTACTAAGCATGTTATTTTCTTAGGAATAATCATCCTCAAGAATTTAATATAATCCAGACAATAAACAAATTGTAATTTTTCATCTACTTCCATAGGTACCTTATCATCAATTGACATACTATTAGATCTCTTCAAATTTATTGTGTACCGAGACTATTTACCATATTGCTGTAATATTTCTACAAATCTAGATAAAGACCTCTGATACTAAGAAGACTGAAAATATTATCTGCATGTAACCACTTGGTTTTCATTTTTTGTTCCACATACTTCCTGGATATCATCAGATTATTTTATTAAAAATGGCTAAGGTTCCAACACTAAATTAAATTGGGGATAACCTTGATGTATTCCATGCCTCACTGTGATTGCAGAAGAAATAATCCCATTAGTGATTACCTGAGAAGGATCAGAATAATAATTTTTTATCCAAGAAAAACATTCTACTGGCAATTCATTTTTCTTCATAACTTACTCAAAAAATTTAATTTACACCACACTAGTCTTTTTCTGCATTTAATGAAGCCACCACAGCTGTTTCCTTTTTATCAGCATACAATGTTAATATGTTTACCAGTAATCTAATATTATCAAAGGCTTGGCACCCTTTCATAAACCAGATTGTGCTGAATGAATTATTGAAGGTAATACCTTCTGTAATTTTCATGCCAAAGTGGCTGTTAAAATCTTGGCATCAATATTTAACAAGATATTGAGCAAAAGCTCATTCAATTCATAGGGTCTTTTCCCAATTTCAAAATAACTGTGACATAAGCATCAGAGTATAATATTGGTAAGGTCCCTTTTCAAAAATTTCCTTGGACCTCTTTTACAAAATAAGACCCAACTCTTCTTATATTTTTGATGTTAACTCTATGGGTATCCTGTCCAGGGTGGTGGTGGAGGCTTTTCCAGTTTTCATTGTTTAAATAATATCATAAATTTCCTGTAAGACTGGAGGTGTGTCTAAATCTTTTCCATGGGTATTGGAAATTTCTGGAAGATTTATTCCATTTAAAAAAGCATCCATCTGATCAATAGGTATCTCAACATTGGCAGAATATAGACCTGTATGAAAGTCCACCAATTGGGAATTATATTATAATCAGTATGATTATCCCTGAAGTATCTTACTGTAGGTATTATATTATTTTATTTCAGTTATTTCATATCAGAAAGCTAATCGTTTATTAGTCTTTTCTCTCTGTTTCCAATAAAACTGCTTTACGCTTTAACAAATATTCAGTATTCTAAACATATTTATTTAATACATTTATAGAGCCACCCAACTCACACACGGTGACTCTGGGAAGCTTACAGTGGGGCAAAAAAGTATTTAGTCAGCCTCCAATTGTGCAAGTTCTCCCACTTAAAAAGATGAGAGAGGCCTGTAATCTTCATCATAGGTATACCTCAACTATGAGAGACAAAATGGGGGAAAAAATCCAGAAAATCACATTGTCTGATTTTTAAAGAATTTATTTGCAAATCATGGTGGAAAATAAGTATTTGGTCAATATCAAAAGTTCATCTCAATACTTTGTTATATATCCTTTGTTGGCAATGACAGAGGTCAAACGTTTTCTGTAAGTCTTCACAAGGTTGTCACACACTGTTGCTGGTATTTTGGCCCATTCCTCCATGCAGATCTCCTCTAGAGCAGGGATGTTTTGGGGCCGCCGCTGGGCAACACGGACTTTCAACTCCCTCCAAAGGTTTTCCATGGGGTTGAGATCTGGAGACTGGCTAGGCCACTCCAGGACCTTGAAATGCTTCTTACGAAGCCACTCCTTCGTTGCCTGGGCGGTGTGTTTGGGATCATTGTCATGCTGAAAGACCCAGCCACATTTCATCTTCAATGCCCTTGCTGATGGAAGGAGGTGTTCACTCAAAATCTCACGATACATGGCCCATTCATTCTTTCCTTTACACAGATCATTCGTCCTGGTCCCTTTGCAGAAAAACAGCCCCAAAGCATGATGTTTCCACCCCCATGCTTCACAATAGGTATGGTGTTCTTGGGATGCAACTCAGCATTCTCTCTCCTCCAAACATGACAAGTTGAGTTTAGACCAAAACATTCTACTTTGGTTTCATCTGACCATATGACATTCTCCCAATCCTCTTCTGGATCATCCAAATGCTCTCTAGCAAACTTCAGACAGGCCCAGACATGTACTGGCTTAAGCCGGGGGACACCTCTGGCACTGCAGGATTTGAGTCACTGGCGGCATAGTGTGTTACTGATGATAGCCTTTGTTACTTTGGTCCCAGCTCTCTGCAGGTCATTCACTAGGTCCCCCCGTGTGGTTCTGGGTTTTTTGCTCACCGTTCTTGTGATCATTTTGACCCCACAGGGTGAGATCTTGCATGGAGCCCCAGATCGAGGGAGATTATCAGTGGTCTTCCATTTTCTAATTATTGCTCCCACAGTTGATTTTTTCAAACCAAGCTGCTTGCCTATTGCAGATTCAGTCTTCCCAGCCTGGTGCAGGTCTACAATTTTGTTTCTGGTGTCCTTTGACAGCTCTTTGGTCTTGGCCATAGTGGAGTTTGGAGTGTGACTGTTTGAGGTTGTGGACAGGTGTCTTTTATACTGCTAACAAGGTCAAACAGGTGCCATTACTACAGGTAACGAGTGGAGGACAGAGGAGCCTCTTAAAGAAGTAGTTACAGGTCTGTGAGAGCCAGACATCTTGCTTGTTTGTAGGTGACCAAATACTTATTTTCCACCATGATTTGCAAATAAATTCTTTAAAAATCAGACAGTGTGATTTTCTGGATTTTTCCCCCCATTTTGTCTCTCATAGTTGAGGTATACTTATGATGAAAATTACAGGCCTCTCTCATCTTTTTAAGTGGGAGAACTTGCACAATTGGTGGCTGACTAAATACTTTTTTGCCCCACTGTACATATAAACTGACCAAGCTCCAGGTTAACTGATCTAAAAGTATAATTTGCTTCCAAAGTATGATTTCTAAAATATGGTTGAGGCTGGGGTGGTACAGTGGGTCAGATGTTGGACTAAGGGAGGGGAAGACCCAAGTTCTAGTCCACCCCCAGCTGCTGGGCAACTTGGGTCAATCGTCCCTCTCAACCAAACTTACCTCACCGGATGGTTGTTGTGGAGACAAATAGGAGGAAGGAGCATTATGTATACTGCCTTGAGCTCCTCTATAAAAGGCAGGGTGTAAATCTAATAAATAAATATAAACTCAAAGCTTTTTTAACTTCATTCCTCCAAAAAGTATAAACTACATATCTTATCAGGCATCATTGTTTCAAATGCATCTCGATTTTCACATTACGCACTTCTCTGTAAGTTTGAAAAAACATATTTTTTTCTGTTGATTAGCAAACTGAGGATTTTCTGACAATGGCGTATTCAGATGTCACCTGCTCCAAGTAAATATGATCTCCCTCTAACTAAACCATTGATTGAGATATTAAGAAATAGTCCAATCTTGAATATGCACTATATGAAGTTAATAAAAAAGGTGTAGTCCTCTGTATTTGGATTTAATTGTTTCCTTATGACTATTAAATTAAATTCCAAATGTTCACATGGATAATTTTGCAATGCTGGGAAACTGTCCTCCCCCTGGCTTAGGAGATAGCCTAAACTAGGGAATTTGCTGCCTTCTGATGTGATGATGTCCACCAATTTAGACAACTTTAGGGGGACTGGATAAATTCATGGAGGATTGGGCTACCAATGACTTTAATTCTCAATCGTTATTAATAATCTCCTGGATCACTGGCAGCATATCTTATATATGAGTTATCTAAGAGCAACAGTGGATGAGAGTTATCCACTGTTTATGTTTGTGAGCACATGGTGCAGAAATTAGTACCTCATCTAAGAAAAAATATTCAGAAGTCACGAAGACAGTCCAAAATATGTAAAATTATATTCTAATCCATATTCCCAGACTCAACTTCTCATACCCAATCATGATTTACTTTTATGGTTCTCAAAACAAACACATTCATATGGTCGTCCCTACAAAAAGTGTCCCTTGCTGAATTCCAGATGTGCTCAAGTAGAACTTGCAACATGATCTCTGCTTTCTCTGCTGGTCAGATGTTATACCATTTGCTTATATCCTCTGATGAAATGAACAGATTTTCCAAATCTGATGTTTTCCAGACCTGTCAGATATCCATTCCCAGCCAAGCATTTTGGGCTATTTACTGAGTATGGGAAAATCTATATAAAGAGACAAAATGTGTGCCTTAGAAGAAGATTGGCCTTAAAGTAGCAGACATTGTGCAGCATGCACAGAAATATCCATCAAATTCATCCATAAGACAATCAATGGCTGGGCAGACTACACAAATATCATTAAATTACTACACAGGATAAACATGAACAAAGAGGGATACATTTCTCTTTACTGGAGAAATATTTTGCCTCATTCATATCTGACATTTGAGTTTTCAGGATGGGATTATAACCTTAAAATGTGGCATCTATTAAGCGGGCTTTAATTACAGAGTGTTATTCAAGCTGCCTTATCCAAGAACATTGGTGAGATAGGTGGCCCTTATAAAGTAGAGTAACATGTCCCCAAGCAGCCCAGACATTGGTCATGCTGCTTGGTAATTATGGAAATTGTAGTCCCACACTTCTAGAGAATACCTGATTAAGAAGTGCATCCAAAGAGAACAGAAATGGTAGGACTTTCTTCCTCTTCCTTGTCAGAAAGAGTTGATTTGTCTTTAACAGACACATGTTAACCAGATCCAGTTGCTCGATTTCTACCTGATATGCAACTATCACAAGTCACCAAAGGCGAAGACAAAGTCAAGCCTCACAGAGAAATATAGGAATGCACTCACATACACAAATGCACCAAAGTCAGTTTTTGACTTGTAACTTCCTAAGGACAAATAATATGTTATCTCTTTATAGTCAGGAAATATGGACAAGAGTAAATACTTCTTTTTAAAAAATGAACATTTTGAGAGTTTTCTGCCCATCCTTCACTTCTATACTCAACAATGTGGTTCTTAGGGAGTCACACAAAAGCCCCTAACATCTTCAACAGTAGGAATGGCACATCAGTATAGCTGAATGAATCCTGTGGACATCTCTTGGGCTTCAACTTTACCACTGATAGCTGCTAAAGTTCTTCATGCAGAAAAATATATCTCAGAACAACTGAAACATAGTGCAGCTAAGGGCACTGTGAGCTGTCATTCACCAGGACTAAACATCAATGAGCCATATGCCACATGGTTGGATAATCTGCAGCTCTGGCCGCTAACAGTACTTGGAAGAGGAACAGCAGGAATTAAAACACTCACCTCTGTGCACTAGTGATCAGCTAAGTGGGAAAGACATGACTTGGTTTTGCCAGCTGTTACTTAATATTTTTTGCACCTGCCATGCTGGAGCTGGGCAACTATTTCAACATTTAAATTGCACTTTCAGCCTCCTCTTGATTCAGAATGAGGACTGAATCCTTCTTGTTTTTCTGTGTTGTTGTAACAACATGAGATGGATGAAATCGAGCTACAGGTAGTCCTCAACTTACAACCATTCCTTTAGAGACCGTTTGAAGTTACAACAGCACTGAAAAAAGTGACTTATGACTGGTCCTCGCACTTACGACTGTCAGTGTCCCCGCAATCACGTGATCAAAATTCAGATGCTTGGCAACTGGCATGTATTTGCAAAGATTGCAGTGTCCTGGGGTCACCATTTGCAACCTTTCCAGCTGGCTTCCAACAAGCAAAATCAATGGGGAACTGCGTGATTCACTTAACAACTGCATGATTCACTTAACGACCATGGTGAACAACCACCACAAAAATGTCATAAAATTGGGTGCACTCATGTGATGCCTCACTTAACGATGAATTTTCCGGTCCCTATTATGGTCGTAAGTCGAGGACTACCTGTAGTCCACAAAGGTAAAATGCACTCCACAAAGGTAAAATGATCTTGGGTGTTTTGACAGATGTCAAAACAGAACTACATCTCTCATTAATGCAGATCCAAACCTATATGCAGCATGTTGTTCAAATAACAATCCAATAGATTGCTAGATCTGTTCCATTACTTGTCATGCTGCAGTTGGTTGTACGTAACATTGTACAAGGATAAAATATGTTAGATGTTCATTTTTAACTTTGCTTGCTATATAAATTCCAATCCACAAAGCAAAAGAACCAGTGTTATACAGAAGGCTCTTTATTACAATATAAAATGAGCCCCTCTTGTATTTTAGAAAAGTTGTTTGATCAAGTATTAAGGAAATTTGTCTGACACAGAGTTATGATTGCTGTACACATTTCCCTTCCTGTTTTGCACTTGTGTCTCTCTAAAATTGGAAACGCAATTATTCTGCAGGACTTTGGACCCAATCCTACAGTTTGTAGCCACGGCACCTGCAATTATTCGGTACTAATACTGCAGAAATGCGGCTCTCTGCAATCAGTTCAACTTCTCGTGCAGCTCAGAGGCATGCTTTTTTCCTCCTCGCCTCATTCCTGTTAGTGGCAGCTCCACTCTCTTATATTGTTCTATTGGGATAACTAATTCTGTTTAAAAAAGAATATAAACCACCAAATAAAATTATTAATTAATAATTGGAGAACCGTCATGTTGTCTGGGGGTCTTCCTGGACTCACAGCTTCTGTTTGATGAGCAGGTGGCAGCTGTGGCCAGGAAGGCTTTTGCACAGCTTCATCTGGTGCACCAGTTGCACCCTCTCTTAGATTGGGAGGCCCTTCAGACAGTCGTCATTCATGACTTGTCACCTCATGGCTTGGCTACTGCAACGCGCTCTACATGGGGCTGCCCTTAAAGATCAGCCAGAAGCTTCAACTGGTCCAGAACGCAGCAATGAGGACAGTGATGGGCATACCACTTCTGCTCCATGAGCTGCGTTGGTTGCTGGTTTGCTCAGTGTGTGATTCAAGGTGCTGGTCATTACCTATAAAGCCGTACATGACACAGGCCTGGTTACTTGGGTACCGCCTGTCTCCCATAGTATCTGTCCACCGATTCGATCCAGCTGGGTCAGTGTGCTCCAGGTTCCTTTGATTAAGCAATGCCATCCATTGGGACCCCCGAAGTGCGACTTCTTTACCACAGCATCTTCCCTATGGAATGAGATTCCCCCTGAGATCTGGATAGCGCCCACCCTGCCAATATTTCAGAGAAGCTTCATCCAACCCTCTGGGGTGAGGGTGATGGAACACCCCCCCCGGGTAATGTGAATTTTGCTTTGGTTGTTGTCCAGTTAGTGACATCTTTTGTTGTTTATTTTTTATCATTGTATTATGTCATTGTTCTCTGTGAACCACCCAGTCAGGCAGTGTAAAAATGTAATAAATAAAATTTGGTATTTTTAATTTTAATTAGACTTAAAAGTAAATATAATCAATTACGTGTAGTTTTTGTTCTGGTCATACCTGCTATTTTTCAGGTACAACATCTGGAACAATAAACCAACACTGTGTAAAGCCCTCAGTTTGGAAGAACACCCTTACTACAGCTATGGGAGTAGAACAGAAGAGGCCATTTATACCATCATCTTTCTCAAATATTAATCAGGATTTTTTTAAGCCACAGTTGGGTAAAAAAAACAGAGAGGTTCAATGACAGACAGCATGCTACATCAAAAGCAAACTAAGCACATCATAGACTAGCATTTTGTGTGAACCAGGACATTCCATACAAATTTTGATGCAAAAACACCTAAAACAAAACAAAAATAAAACTAGAAAGAGTCATTTCAAAGGAGGGCAACTGGAAGGAAAGAAACAACAAGGAGGAATATTGACCTCACTATTCTTATATCTTCACTCTAAACTGCCTGAAGCAGCCCCTGTTTATTCATCTCATCTCGTAGCAAGTTCTGTAGAATAATAAGGCTGCAATTTCTAGCCAATTATGGTAGCTGTTATTACAGATTTAATTTTCATGAATCCAGCTAATCTAAGTTCTTTAACGGATCAGTTTTACACTCTGTAAATAACAGAAGATACGAAAAATGCCTAATCATTGTATGTAATGAAATTAATACACATGGCTCAATTGTAGGGGAAAAATGGTTTCTAATATTATTTTGCCCTGAAAACAACTAACTAAAACCAGCAGCATGAAAGAGGTTAACCATGATGACAGCTTAAAACAATTAAACTTCACTCTTCCTTGGATCCAATTAGAAGTATGAGTAGCTTCAAATATCAAGAAATTAAGAAAAATCAAGGTTCCACATTTGACTCCTGACTTCAAAAAGGAAAATCCCCATGAGGATTTCTGAACAGTTGTGCAATACACCATCTTCCCTCGTTCCTGGAAAACTCTGGACATAGAACTGGCCTGCCACTTTTTCTGACCAGACCACGCTTGAAGTCATACATAAACAATTTGTGTTTTGAAAAAATACAAAAGCAACTATCAGCACACACCAAGATGTAGAGCAGTTGCAGGATTCAGCCACTCGTATAAACACGTTCATTTTCCATGAGAAAACACAAGTAGCTGTGGATGGAAAGAAAACTCTGGGACACTGAATTCCTGCCTGGTAATAGAAGAAAACAAAGGGCCAGAATAGGGAAGAGTTTGGGGAGAACAGAAGACAGAGAAATGGAAACGCCACATGAAGATGCTAATTGAAGAACTTGTGAAGAAAGAAGCCCAATTAATGACCTAAAAGGGTCTCCACCAAGGAATCTGTAGGTATCTTCTGGCTCCCTGTCCTCCTTGATTTCTGGATCCATATGTACCTAGGAGGCAAACTTAGACAAATGAATGATGGAAAGCTGCACCCCAGTACTTTGTTTGAAAGTCCACCTGTCCCAAAAAAGACAGGTAAGCAGAGATGGTAGACAGCACTTAGAAGGCTAGAAAGGGTGATGAGAAACAACCTTACTAGTTTGCTTCCTAGTAAATGGCTCTTCATGACAGCCATTCTGCAAGAGTGTCTTCAACATGCTCTTAACATTCCAAACGTGATAGCAGCCCACCAAAAGTTGAGTATTTCTTCAATAAGTGAAAAAAGGGGGGGAAGTGATTGGTTAGGGAAAAGAGGAGGAGGAGGAGGAGGAGGAGGAGGAGGAAGAGATACAAGGAAACATCACATTCCAGCCCCAAACCATTTTCCCCTAAACTCTTTTTCTAGGGTCCACATTATCGGGCTTTAACTTATGGTTTATGGCCAAATTATGGTGAATCCAATCTCAGGTAGCATTACCAATTCCACTTTTTGAGTCTTAGGTAAGTAATGAGCAGTTGCCCCAATAGCCCAGCCTAGACTGAACCAATACACAGGTAGAGAAGCTTCATGACTCCTTGCTTAAGGGGAAAAATATTTAAAACCCACATATTCATCGGTCTGTTTCTCAAAAACTCCAGAGACCCCAATGACTTAAGAAACAAACAAACCTGCACCCATACCAGGATGTGCAAATCTTTCTAAATGAGGACTATGGAGAGAAGCATTGAGTCCAATCCCAATATGCATCATAGTCCTAATTCAAATCGAGCTGTCACGTTTCTAACCTAGATAAAAGAAAAACCAATACAGCAACCGCATGCTGTGTATTTAATGTACTGTGCAATGAAAATAAGAACAAAGTCCCTTTAAAGAGAAAGAAATACAGGTTAAGGAAAAGCCTCAATGTGTGTGTGAAGGCAATTAAAGGTGGCTTCCATTTCACAGCAGACTGGCTTTAAAGAAGGATCTATAGAGCTTAATGGTTTCTGCTCAGCATTACTGGCACTAGTAGAGTTAATCTATACGTCCTCCCTTTGTCTCATCAACCTCTGCTACTGAAAGTGGCATCAATGTTGATAGCTTATCCTTCTCTTTCCCCACCCACATTCCTGAACTTTAAAATGGACTTTAGGACCAGTATAAAAATATATCTGAACTTTAAAGAATTCTCAGAACTATGATTTTCTGATAACCATACAGATGGACAACATGGCTGAAAGATGTATAGAAAGTATTCTCAATTCCTTATGACCTTAAATCAGACTTTGTACTGTTCGGTTCCCAATATACTTACCCAGCAATCAATTTCCATTCTAACAAAATGTTTAAAAGGCCATGGGTATAGTCAGTTTCCCAATTCATGCCTTCTGGAAAGCAGGCCACAATCCAGGAAGAAAGAATATACAGATTTCAACCAGGTGTTTTAATACAAAGATTTGGGGTAAAGTACAGAAACTTGGAAACTGTGATAAGAACCCCTCAGCCCTTATTATTAGGAGTTCTTTAAGACAGAGTCTCTGAGCATTTTGAATCTTTCTTCCCAATATTTCTGTAGCTAAGACTGAACTGTCATTTATGAGATAAGGTGCCACTGAACTCCTTCCTCTCTGTTGGCTGATTCCAGCTAATATTCTTCCAAATACTTTTCCAGTCTCTCCTCATACTTCATTTACAATTTACAGAACAGGATATATATTTCAAAGATTCTTTTTTAAGTTGGTTAATTTCTTTGTGGTGCATGGTGTATAAAACTATGAATGTTTAGACAACAAGTAATCAATTCATCTGAGTGACTCTGTATTTTAGTCTGGCTACAGTACTGGCACAACTATTGTTCCTGTGCATAAATATAGCCTAATTTGGCTACCCACAACGTATTACAAACAAAATAAACTGGCTTCAGGGTTGGCTGCGTAACAACCTGACACTGTCATCATACAGATGGCTTTTCTGCCATACTGGTATATCAGAACAACAATAATTCATTCATTTATTCAAGGAATAAATTATTTAGTTTGTAGAAAGCAAGTGAGCGAGCGAGAGATGTTTCTCATGGTCATGATGTTACCTTAAGGTCATTTAAAAATAGCAACATTACTGCTTGATCTTATGGTACCAGGCCACTGAAATCATTTTCACATGAAAGTGTATGGCTAGGTTATTTATCAGAGTTCAGACGATTTCTGATTAACAGTCTGTGTTGACAATCTTCAAGAATTTCAACAGCTTTTTATTCCCACTGCGGGAGTAGCTGTGTCAGTATGACTATCACGCAACAATCATCGTAAATAGAAGACTGTGACTTGGCATGTAAAAGTATGTGTAAGAAATTGTGGGAATCAGGTGGAGAGTTCAATGGACGCAGGAACAACTCTCCCAGTCTAGAGGTGGGAGCCAAGGAAGGAAACATTTCGAAGAGATTCTGACTTAGTAGGTTTGCAATATGTCTATCTGGGAGCTTACTTTCACAGTTTTTAAGATTGTGCTTTTATCTTGACTAGCATTAAATATACCCTTCTGAAATCTGTGTGGTTCTCCCTTGTTGGGTTCGCCATCTATGTGGGACTTGACAGTAGTAAATGATAAAGAGCGTACATTAAGAAAGGAAATGAAGGGGGAAAAATGGATAAATTGTGTATCTGTGAAATTAAGAAAAAAGTGGATGGATATAATTGATTGGAATGAAGGTAGTTTGATCTTGCAGAAGGGAACTGATGAACATATGCAGGAAGGTGGAGGTTTAATTATGAATGAACGGGCTAACGTATGTCAGAAAGGATAAACTGGTGTCATCTACATTGTTGTGGGTGTGTATGAAAGTAGAAATCCATAGACTGATAACTGTGTGCCATGTTCCAATAAACAATGACCATAGAAGAACCAGAGATGAGTCCTGGGAAAAACTATACGTCATTCTGCAGCATTGCAATCCTGGGGGGAAAAAAATAGTGCCCTAAGTAACATGAATGGATAGGCCAGAATGAGACAAGTGAAGGCAGAAAAGGTAATTGGGCTATTTGAAGACTGAAGGATAAATAAGTATAGTGACCGCTACAGTAGGCAAGTCTCTTAAAAGATTTGTTACACCAGATCAAGGAATGAGTATAACTACAAGGAGTACCCGGGTTAAGAACACCTGGTTTACGGACGACCCATAGTTAAGAAAGGAGCCTATTGTAGCAAAAATTGAGTTAACTACACAATGATTCAAGTTAAATACACAATGGCTCGAGTTCATTACACAATACTACTTATACAGATTTATTTATTTATTTATTTATTTATTTATTTATTTAATTTTTCAACTGCCCATCTCCCCCCAATGGGGGAACTCTGGGCGATTATTATACAATAACACTGTTCCAGCTTACATACAAATTCGACTTAAGGACAGACCTGGGGAATGGAACTCGTTCTTAAACTGGGGACTACCTGTAATGACTGATTTGATTATGGTGAAGGATTGAGTTAATTATTGAAGGATACAAGGAAGATGAAAGGTTCTGAATGTGGGATTAACCATTTAGTATGTGTTAAAAGAAGATTTTTGAAAGAAGAAACTACAATTGAAGTAGAACAACTGCAAGAAAAGAACGTACAAGACCTGTATTAGAAAATAACAGAAGCTAGATTGCTCTCTCAAAAGAATGATTGGAAAGTGGACATAAGGAATAAGGATGCGAAAACTGCCTGGAACAGAACAAAACCCATGTTACAAAATGTTACAGAAGTGTGTTGTTATGATAATGTGAACTATTAAAACAAGGATCCTTAGTGGAACAATGAAGCCGTGGGTGAGAAAAAAGTGCATAAAGTGAAAGATTGCTGCAAAAAAAGAAGGATGAGAGGAAGATATTGCAGAGGTGGAAAAAGACAAAGACTGTAATCAAAAAGAGCAAGAGATGGAGAAAATGGGTAGTAATTGTGATGGAAACCAAAAATTGGTTTAGGAGTGGGTAAAGAGGGAAAAACATGGAGAGCTCCAAAGAGTGAATGGAATAAAAAAATAAACCTAAAATGATCTGAGATGAAATTGAAATGAGAAAAGGCTGGAAGGATTATTTTAGAGATCCATATGGCAGTGACAGTGTCAGGTCAAAGAGTAGAGTTTATGTTAATGTTGTAGAAAAAAAATAATAAAATACAGGGGCTGCTCCATCCAATACAGGAATCTGTTAGTACAGCTTTCCCAACCAGTATCTGCTTGAATACATGGTCATCCAGCAAAGAACAGCCTATCACCTACCAATGAATCTGTTCCATTGCTGAACAGATCTCACTGCGGGGAAACTATTCCTGATGTCTATTTGAATTTACTTTCAAAATCTACCTTAAGCCCATATTTGCTGAACTCTGAAGATATACTATGCCCACCACATTGCCTTGGTCAACTAAACTGATCAATAAAAGAGATCAGATTCATTTGGCATAGTTTATTAATTAATTAAATTTAATTTATTCAATTTAGGCACTGCCCAACTGCAAATCGACTCAGGGCAGCGCACAATAAAACCAACAGATTAAAAACAGAATAAAATAATTGGGAAATATGAGTGACATGAAAGTGCTTTCTATTATCTTTGGGAAGGGATCATGGTATATGATAATATGAGTGAGATTTTTATAATAAAAAATAAAGAACCAGTGGAGGATCTGGCTAACCACACCCACACACAATCCAAGAGGGGCCCCAACCACCCTATCCCAAGGTTATTCATGCTAAAACCATGCTGACTCCTCTTGAGAATGCATTATTTTCTAAATGCTGACAAACCAACTTAATTTTACACCACCCTGCAGCTTTCAGATACCAGCCAAAGATACAGTATTGCCAGGTTCTCTGCAGCAGCACTCAAAATTCATCGGATGATGAACTGTCCTTTAAACTAGATTTAATGAGCACCTAGTCTGCTCATTGATAGAGCTTTCCACACTGATACAGTTTTCCACATATTAACCTTTTATGCTCCCCTATACCCATCTAATGCTTCTACCTCTTCTTTTAAATTTGTCAGCCCTCCCAGGTAAACCAGACAGGAAATGAGATGAACTAATTCTACTTTATTGTAAGGCTACATTAACAGAGTCTTGCAAGTCTGAAATTATAAATCTTCAAGTCTCCCTAGTTACCGCCTGAGAAGTTACGGCGGGTCTTTCTTAAGTTTCTTTTTCTGACCCTGTTGCGGACTCCTTTGTCTTTTATCCGATTGTTCCCTAGGCAGCATCTCTTTCCCCCATCTTCCAAGGCCACCCTCACATTCCATCACAAGATTCTTGTTTTTTATATATATTTTCTGTCTTTAATTCATGTATCTTTTATATCTTCTAGCTCTTCATACATTTTTTAAGATTTTTATTTTTACTCTGATGTATCCTCTATGCTTTTTAAATGATGTACCCCACCCTCCTTATGCTGGTCTATGACCGTAAGAAAGATTTGATTTGATTTGATGGTGTTACACTACAGGTAGTCCTCACTTAACAACCCTAATTGGGACTGGCAACTAACGAAGCAGTCACTAAGTGGGAAATCGTGTGAACATGACTGTGCTTTCTGGCTGGAAAGAGACAAGACTAGTCAGTTTCATACCTTTGGCTTTTGTTTGCCTCCTAACCACTCACACGCCCTTTGAAATGCTCAAGTGCCTGATTACTGTTGTGTACACATTGAAAGCATCGCAGCCTGGGGCTGGGAAACATCGCAGCCTGGGGCTGGGAGCCACGGGTGCATTACACAAATAGCTTACTCTCTTGAAATCCCTTTCTCTCCAATCTCTCCACTCTGTGAGGGGGGGAGCAAGTGATTTATGCAGGCAATCTCTTCTTTGCCTGAATCTTTCCCACTGCTGGCATGATTGCATTGCTTTCGATGTGTACAAGAGCAAACAGCTTACTCTCTTGAAATCCCTCTACAATCTCTCTGCTCTGGGGGTGGGGGGAACATTGTTATTGTTCTCCTATACAAAGGGAAAGGTAGAGTGACTGCAAAAATTACTGAAGATTAAGTGTGCCTGGAAAGATATTTGGCACAATTCAGACTGAAAGATTACAAAAGGTAATAATGAGCAAAATGTGGGAAGTACAGAACAGCTTTATGCTACTGGCAGGAAGAGTGTAAACCAGATTTTTGCTTTTCATCAGACAACTGAGAAAGGTATGAATATGAGGGAGACAGTTTATTTGTTAATTTATAGGAAGTGTATGATAAAGTGAATAGGCATGAATTATGGAATGTTTAGCAAGAATATGGAGTTGAAGGTTGGTTCCAAAATGTACTATATGATGGAGGTAAAACACACATGAGAATAAACAGAATGTTTAGTGAATGGTTTAATACTGAGCAGTAAGAGAAGGATCCCCAGTATTCCCTTGGCTGTTTAATGAATCTATGGACACATGTATGAGAAATGCTTGTGGTAATGGTACATGTACTTTTGTATGTAGATGATGCTACATTACTGGCCCAGAACTCAAATGTTTTGCAGCAAATGTTAAATTATAGGATGTAATAAGGTGTACAGATCTGAAAACCAATGTATCAAAGACTAAGAGAGCTATATTTGTCAGAAAAATGGAGTGAACAAGATGAATTGGTATATCACCGTAGAATGTTTACAGAAGATGGGCAAACATAGAAATGTTAAGATATGCAAATACTGGCAACAAGGTAGTAAAAATATATAGTCAGTTGTGAGTCAGAATGTTTGTCAAAGAAGAAAACATGGCTATGCGTAACAGCATGCTTTTGCCCACTCTGTTATATGGAAGTGAGTAGGGGGGTACTTCGGGAGAAGCATAAAAGTAATAAAAGAGAATATATGTAACTCAGGGTTGAATGGTAGAGTCCTTGGTGCTCTCTGAGCTTGGTTGTTTGCTTACAGACATTTCACATTACCCATCTAGATAACATCATCAGTGTGAGTCAACGTCTGCAACCAAACAACCAAGCTCAAAGAGCACCAAGGACTCCACAGCATAAAAATAAACTGAATGCAATGGAAAAGGGGATTTAAGGGTGCGTAACGGAACAAGATGATGCAGTCTCAAGAATGAATTAGTCCTGAATGAATGTGGACTGAAGATAATAGTAAATGATGCATATGAGAGAAGTACATTGAGGTGGCTGTCTCACAGAGAGAGAATGAACAAGGACTGAATGGCAAAACAAATATACAAAGGAAGAGTTAATAAGTCAAGGGGAAGGGGAAGGTTAAGAAAGTCAGGTTTGGAGTTGATGTAATACTGAAAAAAAAAGAGGTAAGAATTTTAAAGAACAAAAGGCAATGTATGAAGGGGCGTATAAACATGGGGAAGTTAAGAATCTTTTACAAAGATAGAAAGGCATGGAGGGGGACAGTGACTGTATTTGTGTAAACTAGATTTAGGTGTTTTTCCTTTTCTCGCCTTGTCTCATGCCTTTAATTTCTTTGGTTCACCATTTCTTACTCCCTTTCTGCATTATACATAACGTTGTTTATCCCAAAAGGAAATGAGGTAATGGATATGTTCGTAATCTTCTTCCTTTCCTAAGAGAGCAATCAGGGTTGTCACTTAGATGCCTTTGCCAATATCCCGACGGAGATTAAACACTCTATCAATTTCACAAGCAAAGCTATACAAATACTTGGCCAAGTCTTATGTGAAAGAATCTTCACTTAGATTTAACTGGATAGGCCAATATAAAATCCCTGGAATCAACCTCTGAGGAAGGTAGAAAGACTATCAATTTCAAGTTCTATTAAGCTCAAAGATTTATATTATTTTTCATGCCATAAAAATACCTCAGTGTACTTTGTCTTGTAGGGTCAATTTGTCTTGTGTGGTCAATCTTTTATATGTCATACTGAACATTAATTGTATAACTTTAGTAATGTTCTTTGTCCACTTATCGATATCTTTAAATAAATAAAATGTTTTTACAAATGCAAAAAAGAAGTTTAAAACATGCTATTTGTTTTTAATAATTTCAAGTGCTACTATTCCTGCAACATGTGAGTTAGGTGGCTATAATAAATTTTAATAATAATAATAATGAGTTATCTCCCCAAATTAGTACCAGTGCATTAGTTATAACCATATTTTTTCTATTTGAATATAATACCATTTTCTGAATATTAGTATACATTCCTTGTTCTGTATGTAAAAGTGATGAATTCATTGTTCTTGTTTATAAATAAATAAATCACTATATATATCAAGGCCAGACAATGAAAATCGAAGACGTAAAAATTTACATAAAAATAGATGGAACCTATGTGTGCTTCCTCATCTTCAGACATCAATCTAACAGAAGAAATAACTGAGCAATTAAAACTTTTGTATTAATAATTACACTTCAAACAGCTTTTTCCTAGCTGGATGCAAAGAGAAGGGAGACGACTTTGACATGCGCAGAGTATTTTATATTTATTTCCTGCAATCCCCTTTTCACTGAAAGAACCAGTCTCAAGCAATCAGAACTGTATCTTTAGTACTGAATTAGTAAAGAGGAAGTCATCTGTTAGTTATTGAATGGAGATTTATGAGATAAAGCTTTATTAAGAACTACCTTTATCAAGGTGTACTTGATCTACACAAGTTCCTGGAGAAGCATCACAGTTTTGTTTCTGAGGATAAGAAACTACTATTTGCCAGAAAAGACATCTATTCTGACTTAGTCAGAGGAACAGGTAGGGAGACATTAAAAGGCTAGAAAAAAAGGCAAGTTAATTAAAAAGAAGTTATCTGGAATTGTCAAATAGGTTTCAACCAAGAGATGCAATTCCGTTTTATTTAATTTCTAATCCTCCCCAATCTCTACCAATAAAGCTGCTTCAAATCTTTTGCTGATTTGGGCTTCAGAATCATAGAAACAAACTCTAGACCTCTCTACCAATTCAAGTACTGTACATACAAAAATCTTTAAAAGTCACAATTAAAGTGACTCTGTATATGGGATTTGATCCATATGAGGCTGGAGCCAATTAATAAAATGTTTTCAACATGTTGGAAAGGATGTAGGAGGAAAGATTTGTTGATTCCTTTAGACCACATGCCCTCTTCTAGAGAACATCAGAAATTGCTCTGCCTCCTCTTCCTTTTTTGCCCGCCAGTGAGTTTTGCACACAAATCAATTATGTCCACTTACTTTGGCTGTCCTGTACTTTTCTCCCCTCCAAATGGATTGGAGTTATTGATCAACGGTTGACAGTTACCTCTGTGAATTTATGTACCCGTGCCACAATCACAAAAAAGATATTACACCAATTGATTACATCTGTGATGGGCAAAAACTTTTTGGACATGAGATTTTAACACTAGTGGAGGAGAAACAAAGAACAAGAGCTGCTGCTCTAATTCAAATAATAGCTCGGGAGATCCATTCCTGACACCTTTGGTATTACCATCCTTAAGATAGTAACCCAAAATTGTTCCTAAAGACTTAATAACTTTGGCTCCTAGACACAACAATATGAACAATTTCAAACAGTGTCTCACTGAAAACGTGGATGGGGCTCAGAAACAGTTCTGAGAAAACAGCCTTCACCTAGAAATTAGAAAGTATTGAGAACATTGACAGTTGAGACAAATTTCTAGATGTGCATTACCTTTTTTATTATTTTTGGTAGAAACCCAATCTCATTCTTTACCCTCCCACAGGAAATATAATCTTGAAATGATGTTGTATGAAGAGTGACCTAGTGCTTGTTCCATAGTTTCACGATGGTCTCTGTTTCTGCCACTAAGAAAATAAGATAAATGTTGAACGTGCTTCAGAACTCTATACCCAATTAGAGAATTGTTGCAACGATTTGCTTAAATTTTGACTAATCTCCAGTCACCACTTGTACCCTTGAAATTTCTGTAGCAATGTTAGGAAGATACATTAAAAAGCAGCCAAATTGTAATTAGTTTTCATGGGTTGAGGAAAAGGAGTCAACAATGAAAATGACAAACCCATATTTTGCTAAGAAACAAAACACAGAATTTCCCTCTCTGGGATTTATTCTAATCATCTTGAAGTACAGCTCTATTAGAAACTTTCCTTGAGAATATCCATTGCTTTAATTTTATTTGGGGGTGTAATATCCAAAGATTTAATTCCTTCATTTGTATAGAAGAATTCCTTGTGGAGCTCTAAGAAATACTGTTTTGAGTTCTGGTATAAGACTAATTTCTAATTTGCTAAAGAAAAGCTATTCTCATTTAAGTTTCATGTATAAATCAATACATGAACTATGGAATGAGGTAAAAAATTCCAGCACAGCTCTCGAAATAACTTTCCGCACAATATTAATTGGAGGGTGGGGAAGAAACTTAAGAGTATAATGGTATAATTGGATAAAGTATAGGGCAGAGAATATTTAATAGAGCTATGTGTATTTTGAAAATGATCCAGGAGAAGTGTTTTGGACTTTGTATACCACAACACATCTCTACTATTCACCCTTTTTTTCAGACTTCCTGGTAAGTCTAAAAAAAAGCTGTGGCTGCATTAAAAAGTTGACTTCAGAGAAGAAGATGAAAAAGATGGGAAGAATGTTTGAATCTGGTGCCCTGATTGATATGAATTCAATCTGTGTTTGAATCTGGTGCCCCGATTGATATGAATTCAATCTGTCTTTTGCAAGGATTTTGATACGGGTTCAATCTAAGCACATAAAAATTTAGTTGTTACCCGGGGTAAAATTTTATAGAACAACGTATGATTCAACATTTTAGCTATCCAAGAAATAAAAATGCTTAAGTTACAAAAAGTGATAACAAATTTGTACAGTATTGTTCAGGGCTGAAAAATGTACACCACGGGGGTGTATGCCCACCCTCATCCTTCTGTAGCCCCATAAAACGCACCTAGGCTATGTGGAGTTACCCCATCCTTTTTGCAATCTTTGGAGTTAGTGTGTAAGGGGCAAACAGAATACCTGAAACCTTGCAGAGGTTTAAGGAACATCTTTCATCCCTCAAGAGCTGCCTCCCCCAATAAGGTTTTGTTCCCACACATTTTGGAAATTCAACCCTTGATACGCCATGGAAAATGTTTTGTGGCCCTCAGGTAAATGGAGGTTGCTCATTCCTGCCTAGACTAAAGTAAAAACAAAGAATAATAAATGGTGAGTTGCAGGATGGACAAAGAGAAAAGGTGTGATGACAAGAGGCAAAGAAACCAAACCCCAAGAATAGAACAAGGCATTTCTATCTCCTTTCGGTTACAGTACATTTTTAAAATGTCTCTTAATACAGTTCTCCTGAAATAGTTGTATATTTTGGGAGAACAGGAAAGGTTACAGAAGTACAACCCAACATCTGAAAGAGAAAGGTTAAGGAAGAAATGATTGCATTGTACCTGAATGATGATTAACAATCACGCCACCCCTCAATCTTCTTTTCTCCAGACCGAACGTCCCGGGTTCCTTCAGCCTGTCCTCACAGAACCTGCCCTCCATCCCTGCACCATCTTTGCTGCCCTCCTCTGACCTAGCGAATATCCTGCTGGTGCCCAGAATCACGCACACTTCTCCACGTGTGGCTGAGCGGTGGCATTCTGTTTTAATTTACCGTTCAAATGAGATGTAAAAGGCGTTATGCAAAAATATCTACCTCGCTTTTTTCATAGATCACTTGTTTTATTAAAATATATGTTACATAATTACCATGTTTTAAACAAATGTGCTACTATATTAAGCACTTAAACACTATAGCCCAAAGGAATATCATGCACCTGTAAACGACACTGCCAAAATTTATTTTACAACCTTATTTCACTACACATAATTTTTTCACTGACTTTTAACATTTCATCTAATCTGTTAAATGTAATTGTTAAATCTCATCAGGTTGCAAAAATTACTCCCTTCTTTGTTATAAATGAGAAGATAGAATATGACACGGTTCCATCAATGCTGCACCACAGTCTCTTTAAACGCAGCTCATTTTAAGGTTATTTCAGATGCATTTCAAATTCTATTCAGCTAATTAACTAAAGAGAATAATCTTCTGTAAGATGCCACATAATGCACTTGTTTCAAAGTATCTACTTAGGAATAATTACAACTTTTAAAAATATATATCCATACAAATCTGTCTGCCTTTTCAGTAACATACACTCTTTTATTCATTGCCTTACTGAAACCAGCAAATATCATTTTTTCGGTACTCTTAGTCTTGACAAATATGATTTGAGAGGCTACTGTGCTTTCATGCTTAAGGATTACAGCTATTATTTCTTTCTTCAAAAATAATTGAAACTAAATCCCATTCCATATGGCAATGCGCATTTCTAGATATCTATAACCCTGTCTTTTAAAAAGCAAAAGCCGCTGATAGGGAATTGGACAGACTTGGGATATATCTTTTCCCATTTTGATGTGAAAGCAAATTTTCAGTTTATATCACCTCAATACCATGACTTTTCTATTCTTCACGGTGGAAGGAGTTGTTGATTTATGGAATTTGATTCATGGCAAATCATGACATTATAGATTTTTATGCCTCATATAAGACATCACTATTTTTCTCCACAAAGACTTCACTTTACTGAGGAAACCTAGATTTCTCATTCCTCATGCTAACATTTAACAAAGTTATAGGTGAATCATTAAAAAAGCGCTCACTGGATCATCACTGTCTTTCTTTAAAAAAAAACACATGCATACAGTGTATTTTTTCCTTTTTTTTCTTTTTAATAAATTCCACTGAGATTTCTAGCTTCATCTGGCAATCAACTAGTTGCCCAAGAGCTTGAGTAGATGCCCAAACTTTCAGTACAGCCTGTTGAGCAAAGAGTTGTTTTTCCCCCAATGCAAGTTGAATTCTAACGTAAACACAGAAGGCCATGAGGTGATCTAGAACACCTAGATCACAAGCTAGATCTCACCTGAGATGGGAGATAGGGAGGCAATGAGATCAGCAATACCTAACGGCTTATGTTAGAGTCCTCTCTACTACCTCAGAAAGTTATTACCTTTTCATACATAAGCAAAAGAGCTGTCAGAATAATTATGTTTCTACTTATGAGAGCAGAGATATGAAATTAAGGTTAGGTAGGGAAGTGGTGGATGGAAAAAACAGTGATTTAACCTACTTTTTTCCCCACTGAAACTCTGTAACAGAGTTTCTGTGGGGAAAAAAGTAGGTTAAATCCTCAGGCCTCAGGCCCCTCTGGAGCCTCAGGCCCCTCTGAAGTGGATTATCTGGACTCTTTTCAGTCTGGGTTCAGGTCGAGATATAGCACTTGAGACAGCATTGGTCGCACTTGCACGTGAACTTTGGAGGGCCTGGGATGGGGGTGGTGCAACTGTCCTGGCTCTCCTGGCTCTCTCAGTGGCTTTCAGTGCCATCAACCATGGTATCCTTCTTGACTGGCTCCGGGGATTGGGAGTGGAGGCACCATTTTTCAGTGGTTCTCCCCTTCTCCATGGCCGGTTCCAGTCGGTGCAGGTGGATGAGGACAGGTCAAACCCTAGGCCCCTGCAGTGTGGGGTGCCTCAGGGCTTGGGTCTCTCCCCTCTCCTCTTTAATATCTACATGAAACCACTGGGCAAGGTCATGCAATGGCACGGGGTACAGTATCATTAGCATGCTGATGATACCCAGCTATATATCTCTATCCCAGACCAGGCAGATGATGCTGTTGTGAGTGTCTGGAGGCTGTGAGTGTCTGGATGGGGATGAACTGACTTCAGCTCAACCCTGGCAAGATGGAGTGGCTTTGGGTTTTTGGCCCCCCAGCGTCTGGTGACTTGTCATCTTTGACTCTGGATGGGGTTGTACTCCCCTGGACTGAGATAGTGCGCAATTTGGAGGTCCTCCTGAACTCACGGCTCCTGCTCAATGAGCAGGTGGCAGCCGTGGCTAGGGGGGCCTTTGTACAGATTTGTCTTGTGCGCCAATTGCACCCTTTCCTGGACCAGGAGGCCTTGCTCAGTCACTTACACCTTAGTCGCCTCCTGGCTGGATTACTGCAATGCACTTTACATGGGGCTACCCCTGAAGACCACCTGGAAGTTACAACAGGTCCAGAATGCAGCAGCGCGCACAGTATTGGGCGCCCATAGGTCCGCCCATGTTATGTCTTTATTGCGTGAGCTGCACTGGGAGCCAGTTTTCTTCCGGGTGCAATTCAAGGTGCTGGTTATCACCTTCAAAGCCCTACATGGCACGGGACCTGGTTATCTGCAGGACCGCCTCTCCCTAAGAATATCTGCCTGTCTCACTAGATAAGGTGGGCATGCTCCAGGTCCCCTCCCTGAAATCTTGCCATCTAGTGGGACCTCGGAAGTGTGCCTTTTCCATGGCTGCCCCTAACTTGTGGAACACCCTCCCACCGGCAATTTGACAGGCCCCCACCCTTCTAGCCTTTTGGAAAGCCATTAAGACCTGGCTTTTTACTGAGGCACTGGGATAGGATGGTATAGGCAGATAGTATGGAAGGAGGGCAGCTGAGCCTGCTATGGGGCATCCCAAGGGGATGATTACAGTGCAAGGTTTTTGTTTTATTGTTTCACCGTTTTTACTGTTTTATGATTGTTTTATTTATTGGTTTTATTGTTATTGTGAGCCATCCAGAGTTGCTTAATCTGGATGGCCATATAAATTTTTCAAATACAGTGGAACCTCGGTTTACGAACTTAATTTGTTCTGTGACTCTGGTCGCACCCCGAATTGGTCGCACCCCGAAGCAAATTTCCCCATAAGGTTCAATGTAATTACCGTTAATCCGTTCTGGTGTGGAGGACAGGGAGGTGGCTATTGCTTGGAGGGAGAGTCCCCCTCCCTACGACCACGTGTCAGGGGCAGAAAATGGCCGCGGACCACATGTCAGGGGCAAAAAAATGGCCGCAGACCACGTGTCAGGGGCGGAAAAATGGCCACGGACGTGTCAGGGGCGGAAAAATGGCCACGGACCACGTGTCAGGGGCGGAAAAATGGCCGCGGACCACGTGTCAGGGGCGGTAAATGGCCGCGGACCACGTGTCAGGGGCGGAAAAATGGCCACGGACCGTGTCACGGGAGGGGAAATGGCCGCGTATCCTCTCGTACCCCGAGGCAGAGTTCGCAAACCGAGATAAATTTTTGCAGCTGGAGCTGGTCGTAACCCGAAAAGTTCGTTAACAGAGGCGTTCGTAACCCGAGGTTCCACTGTAAATAAACAAAGAAACAAACAAACCTTGCAATTCTTTTGTTCACACATGTTAGACTGCCCAGTTGACAAATAAGAGTGGCCTTCAACACTTCTTTTTCTATCATACCCATTCCAAACACCTCTCCCTGGTTACAGCTCCCTGTCCTATAAGGTCCGGCAGGAGAAGCACGTTGCAGGTCCTGACAGCTAAGGAGCTTCATCCGATGGGACCCAGGAGGAGAGCCTTTTCTGCTGAAGTGCCCACCATTTGGAACATCATTCCCCCCAAGGTGAGATGGTAGTGACCTTCTGGAAGGCCCTTAAAACCTGATTTTGTCATCAGTCCTGAGGATCCTATGGAAGTACAGAGCCTACAAAATGGTTATACTGCTTGTAAGTTTTGGAGTGCGCTCTTCCATTTTTTTTTTTAAAATGTATAGTTCTTAACTGTTTAAAATCTGATTTAATGGTTTTGTTTTTTAATTGTCTTGATTGTTTGGTTTTTGTTATTTTAATCGTGTGCCCTGCCCAGAGTCACATATGTGAGATGGGCGGCTACATAAATGTAATAAATAAATGCACTTTAATTTGCACAATCAAGATGCTATTGCAGGCATGCAAGACAATGGTAGATAATATGTTACAGTCCCTTGTAAAAGACAGATGTATACAATCCCATTCATGGAATTCTAACGTATTTAGCTCTGACTCTTGAGTTGGATGTTCACCCATGGCTTACTAAACTACGGATTATAATGCCATGGATATGTGCTAAGATGCCTTTTTTTCAGTGCTTCCTCTCTCTTTCTTATTGTGCACTGAACACAGTGTGAAAAATCTGAGCTGCAGTTATCCAGACATGCCTATTAAATTCAAGTTATAGAACTTTTAGCTTATCAGTTAAGAAACTTAGACAATTTAAGCCACCCATGGTTTACTAAGGTAGAGTACAAAGGGAGAAGGGAAGGTAGACATAATGCTCATCTGCAATTTTATAGCACATCGTTAATAACATCTGGAGACCCAGCCATTTAGTTCAGCTGAATATATTTGGCCAAACTCACAGTTTCAGAATAGTGTAATAATGTGATATCTGTCCCTCTCAGCTTCACAGCTTTTGCCAAGCAGAATTTAAATTTCTCTCACTCTCACACAGATGACTTACATGCATTCTCCTCAGTAGTTCCTGTTACCTCAGTGAGGGTTACATGAGGTCTTTCCTAGATGCTGGAAGATATCATGAAACACTTAAAATATGTTCTCTCTGATCTTTGTAAAATGTATGCAATACACTGATTAAATACACAAACATACACACATTTGTATGACAAGCACAGTCGTCAGGTGTTATATGAACAGGTCTTTGCAAAAAAGAATGAACTTCTGCTCTCCCTCAAGTTAGAGATCACCCTCAGTGTTTTGAAATAGATATCTAACATTAGTTTCACCACACAATTAGCTATTCCTACTAACAGTTCACAAGTTAATTTGTAGGAAATGTACTGCTCACAAATCAATGGTTTTGTAAGACTTATTCTAATCAATGAATACTGCATGAACAAAGGAGTTATAAGGACACAATGTGGATTTTAGAACACTCTTGTATAGTAGCCCTGTTAAAGAGTGCTGGATGAAAAATGATTTTCTTCATGCCAAGCTGACCCTCATATGCTTTTACTTAACTAAGCAAAAACAAAAAGACACATTTACTTTGAAATGAACTCTTTCTACCTACCAGCCAATATGAATCAACTCGCATCTGTGAGTTTTGTTTCAACCTCAGGTCACTTTTCTGACAATATACTGAGAAGGGGTTTTTTTTTCCTCCCCTATTTATTTGTAAGACTTCTATCCCACCCTTCATATCAGAGCTCAAGGCAATTCTTCCAATTTTTCCAACACAGTAACAACCTTGTGAGCTAGCTTGGGATGAGAGACATTGACTGGTCAAAGCCACCCAGGAAACCTCCATGGCTGAGGGTGGACTAGAACCTGGTCTCCCTGGCCAACACCTTAACCATACCCCCACACTGGCTTTCATATCTTTTTGTAATGCTGAAAAGAAATTGACTCTGTTGTTTAGGCTATACCTACAACCCTAGTTCTCAATCTGTTCCCTGTAGACACCAGTGTGTCTACTAACACCTTTTCTGGTGTCCAAAGGGAACAGGTTGAGAACTAGGGTTGCCGTTTAATGTATTTTTAATATATTCCTTTAAATAAAAAAGGAAATGGATTTGTATTGAAGGCAACTCTATTGGTTGACCATGCATTCTATTTTAACTTCTTAGAATTATAACCCACCTTTCGTTCAGCTGTTCAAGGCAGGGCACACAGCATTCCTTCCACTCCTTATTGCCAGTAGGAAGGAGACTCACACTGGCTCTCAAAAGGTAAGTTAGAAACCTCATTTGTGAATATTCCTTAGCAGTTAGCACTCACCTGTAAACTAGGCAGACAGAAACCTAAACATTTGCAGCTTATCAAGTGGGACATAACATGCTTGTTGCCATGGACAGCAATATATTAAATGATTAATTGCAGGAGCTGAGATTATCACACGCATTGCATGCAGAAAATTCAGACCCCAGCATCTCTAGCTGAACAGTACTGAGATAATAAGTGGAGATTCTGGAAACTTTTGTTTACTCACCAAGTTCTATTACACTCCTTCCTGTGTAAAGGCAGGAAATCAGGATGTAAATGAAATTATGCTTGCTTTTTTAAATTACATTTTTATACCACTTTCATGCATGACATGAAACAGATTCTCTTCCATCATAAATGCTATGTTGGATACAGAATGCAATAGGAAAAATATTATTTTAGTAGATGTTATAGTCAAATTATGAAATCAATGAAAGCACAGAATCAATGCATACTATTTTCAAAGACTAAGAAAAAGCAGATTCTGAAAACAGTGTTTACTAGACTGAGTTCTCAACCAGCAAGCCAGGAGAACACATTCATAGGGCTGGGTGAAAAAATTAGTATGGACAACTTTGCACTACGTATTCCAGGGTTCCTCAACCTGATGCCGGTTGGGGAATTCTGGGAGTTGAAGTCTACCCATCTTAAAGTTGCTGAGGTTGAGGAACCCTGATGTATTCAATAAGACTGACAGAATTTAACAGCTTCATATGGCACTTTTCAAGAAACCATGATATCAGTGACCTCTATCTGAATGTATTATTCATAGCTTATAACAAAGCTTGGAAACTTCTTTGGTTTCTGAATTGCATGGCTAAATTTTTAGTTATCAGTACCATCCATTCTCACTGCTACTTTGTTAATAGTAATATTGCTGATGTTTCTTTAATTGTAGTTTTTAACATTTGGGTTTTATGATGGTTTGCACTGTAAGCTGCCTAGAGTTGCTTTATTGTGAGATGGGCAGCTATATCAATAAGAGAATTGAGATTGTGGAAAATAAAAAAATAAACATCCCTACACTGTCTGTAGTGATACTCCTACAGTTCCATCATGGTACAAGTCATTGCCAAAGCACTTTACAAATGCTAAGGAACAGTAAGTCTCCTTCAGATTGAGCTTGATTCCCGTTGACACCCATGTAGATGTGCTTGGCTGTTGCGTTCCTCTGGATGGTTCTTCCATTTCCAACCTTTGCCTATAGCCCTGGGATTCTCTGAAGCTCCCTACTCCAGGTGCCAGCCATGTCCAACTCTCTTTACCTTCTAGGCATAGACAAGCTGCCATCTTCTGAAACAAAGATTCATAATGCTAATCTTGAATTTTGCAGATGACGCTGTATTCCTGTCTTTACCTTCTGATCCCAAACCAAGGCTTGTAAACTGCTTTGCACCAAAGGGTTTTATCAGTGTAAGGCCACAGGATCTCTGTGTTTGCTATTGGCTCAATGCATTGATGTCAAAAAGAGCTGTGTTTAAGCTTAGGGTCTGATTGTTAAATGCTTTGGGAATATTGTGAAGTTTGGCAATTTGAATTTCAAGATCTATTAATGCTTTGATGCAAAGCTAGGCAGTGTAAGTATTGTCAATGTAACACCATCAATTACAAATTATCCAAATACTAACCAGATTCTATCTTGCTTAGCTTTTCAAGATCAGCCAAGTTCAACTAGGTACTGCCCCCTAATAGAGCTCTACTTTATTACCTACTTAATTATTTCAAAGCAATGGCTTATTTTTCTCCATATTACCAAGCACATAATCCTAAGACATATTTGTATATTACCTCATAGAAACTATTGTATTTAGGAATTATAAATGACAATAACTGGATCATTAAATTTATAACTAATGAAAACCACAGTGTAAGTTCATTTTTTCTACCACCATCTGCCCAAAATCATACATGTATGTTCATTTGGCTTGTTTTATACATTTCACTTTGGCTGTCTCCAGATAGCTCAAACCCATGAGGTTTTAGCAACTTTCACCTTCTATTTTAATATTTTGTAATTCATTCGTGTTCATATCTGATTTGGCCACAAACTGATTCATATTAATAACAAATCCCTAGTGACTCCTCATTTATGAATGACCTCTGTTAGATGTCTATGTTCATGACATTGTACATATTTTGCATTTCCAAGGTTCAACATGAAAAAAGGTTTCAATGATTCCTTTGCCTTTATCACATTAGCTGTTCCCTTCACTATCAAACTAGTATAAACCTCATTCACACTGACCTGGTTAAAACACCAACAAAGCCAATACTTTTGATTTTGTGTGTCATGTGAATCTAAAAACCCAGGTACCACAAGCTATGGTTTACGGTTAGCAAAATGCATGAATGTGATTTATTTAACAATGATTTCATGTAATGCGTGAAACCAGCAAGATGCTCAGAAATCCAGGCCTCCATCCTCTGCTCATTTAACTGGGACCAAACCATCACTGATCTCATATAGCCTTGTTTAACTGTTGGTTCCTGCTCCCTCTTTAAACTACCATAAGGAGAACTCAAATGGGAAAACTTTACTATCTCACCTACTTTTCACCCCAGTATCATGAAAAAAAGTCCCACAAATATTGGGAGATAGCATTCATTCACCATAACCTATCAAAAAATGTAAACATCCAAAGCATCTGACGAACAGAAGAATTTGCCCATTTTCTATTATACTTTCTTCCCTTTTATAGCCATTTTTCCTATAACCTTTACCTAAGCAACAATCTCTGCCAAAGAATGGGTTTCCCACTGCAAGTTAATATGTTAGTTCAAGCAATTGAAAAGTCACCTCTCTTCTTTGTGACAACAGGTATTTGTGCATTGGGGGGCGGGGGGAATGCAGCGGAGAAATCCATATTTTTCCCTAAGGCATTAGGGGACTGTTTAGTGTATATGCAATCCCAGAGAGAGAGAGAAAGATGTTAACCTCGCTAGCCTAAATAATCAATATTTGAGCACTTGTATGAAGAGAAAGGGTTGAAGGTTTGCTTTTATGTTTTAGATTTCATTCCAAACCGAGCCCCAAGCAAGCATCCTGAATCAACCCAAGAGCTTTCTTGTATGCACCCAGCTTCTCACGCACACTTACGCAGCTTTGCCTCAACAACATTTTACCCCTGAATATCTCTGGACGCTAAGCACATTCAGTTTTTATGTCTGTAAGCTACCCGCTCCCCAAAACACAGATACCCAACCCATAAAAGTCTCTGCTACCTTAGACATCACATTTCACATTCATCCCCCTGTAACAAACATACTATCCAATTCACATGCTGCCTGCAGAAGCTCTGGGGGTTGATTTTGTGCAAGGAAGGGAAAAGTGCTGCTCAAAGCTTTGGGGAGCTTCTGCCAGTCAGTACTGACAACACTACGCTAAACGTGACCACGGTCTGACCAAAGGTAAGGGCACTTCCCGAAGGGCATACCCAGACCTTTCCTCCATTCTGATCTCAAGACTGTCTAGGTCAGCCTTTCCCAACTGGGACCTTCCAGATGTGCAGGGAGCCAAACCTCGGTTCTGATGTGCTGGGAACGCTGGGGCTTGCAATCTGGACCCAGCTGAACCCCGCACCAGTTTGGAGAAGCTGACCTAAGCACTGAGGTGATGCCTGCAAGAGGTGGGACTGGTCCCCCCTTCCCGCTCACTGTGACTGTGACTGCGACCTCTCAGCGCCAGGGCTTGCCTCTCCTCCTCGCACCCGGATTTTAACCCCTGGCGTACCGGAGGTCAGCTGCATCCAAGCGCAGATCTTGTAGACGGTGGCGGTGTTGCAGAAGAAGAAGAGGATGAAGCAGACGATGCAGGTGATGATGAGCGTCATGGAGAGCCCGATGAAGAAGGATGCGGCTTTGAAGGCTCCCGAGGGAAGGCTGGAGAAGTCCGTAAAGCTGCCCTGGCAGGTGAGTTCCCGGGAGATGCCGCTCCCCGTGCAGAAGTGGAAGAGCCCGAAGTAGCCCGCCTGCGGGGTCTCCACGCCGTCGCCGATCCAGTACGGCTGGAAGAAGCACACCACGTTGACGATGGCAAAGCAGATGGTGAAGATGGCCCAGAGCACGCCGATGGCCCGCGAGTTCCGCACGTAGTTGGTGTGGTACAGCTTGGCCGCCTCCTGCGGCGGGAGCAGCCCGCCGGGCCCCGCCGCCGGACCCCCGGCGGAGGCGGCCGCCGGCGCGGCCACCGCTGCTCCGGGCATCCTCGCCGAGCAGAGCCCCCGTCCGACGCCCCGCGCGTGCCGCAAGCGCAAACCCCGCTGCTCCCGGCTTCACGCGCTCAGCAGCGGCGGCGGCGGCGGCGGCGACGGCGGCTGCATCTCCGGCGGCGGGCGGGGAAGCGAGCGTCTCCTCCGAGGACCGCGGGGCTGGCGGGCGTCGAGCGGAGCGCAGGGCGCGCGCTGCCCGGGAAGGGACGGAGGAGCTGAGCCGAGCCGAGCCGACCCGCCGAGCAGCAGCGCGGCAAGTGCACCAACACTCCCCCTAGCGCAGCTCTGGCACGGGCGAGCCCGGCTGGCTCGGCGCTCTCAGCTGCTGCGCAATCGCGCCCGGGCGGAGAGGGGCGGGGGGAGCGGAGCAGAGCCGAGCCGAGCCGAGCCGAGCCGAGCAGGACGCCGGCCCTCCGCCCGAAACCGGCCCCGCCGCGCCGGAGCAGCCCCCGGCCGGCGGCGAAGCCTGCGAGGCCGCGGGAACCCTGGGAAAGACGCCTCCTCGCCTCCCGCGTGGGAGCAACAGGAGGACACGTGTTGGCGAGGCCGCCGGGGAGAGGCGCGGGGCGGAGTTTCTTTCCCTCCCCGGGTTATTTTTAAAGCCAGCGGGAGCGGGGAGCGCGCAACAAGTGGCGCCCGAGCTGCTGCCTCGGTTTAGCGGGCGCCGTTTTTAAGGCCACGACTTGTACAAGGAGGGCTGCCGGTGGCTTTCGAAGGCGAGGAGGCCACGCTTCCGTGGGGAACGGGCTGGCCCCTGGAGCGTCCAGCTGCTTTCCAGCCATAGGGAATGGCAAGAGGATGTCTGAACCGGCGCCACCGATGGCACGGGGATGCCAAGGGGCACGAGGGTTGGCGGCACGCTGGATGGCAGGGCCTACCTCTGATTGGCTGTCTTCACGACCCAAAGGTTATTTGGGCGGGTGGGCTCGCGTTTTGGATGAAGCCCCCAAACCGATCTGGAAGCCCTTTCAACCAGTTCTTGATGCATAGCTCTAAGCCAGTGTTTCTCAACCTTGGCGACTTCAAGACGTGTGGACTTCAACTCCCAGAATTCCCCAGCCAGCATTGCTGGCTGGGGAATTCTGGGAGTTGAAGTCCACACGTCTTGAAGTCGTCAAGGTTATGAAATAGTGCTCTAGGCAATAATCCAGTCACCCCATTGAGATTTCCGGCTAAAATTAGTTTTTGTAAATGTTGACTTTCCTTTTTTGCCTACCACTCGTGTTAAACTCTCACGTCTGTAACGTTTTTGCCTGCTGTGGACATAATCAATTGGTGCGACCGCCTTATTGTGGTTCTGGCAGGGGTACATACATTTATAGAGGTAACTATCAACCACTGATTCTAATCTGAACTCTAACCCATTTGCTGGGGGAAAAAACGTTGAGGCAGATGAAAGAATTGGACGTAACCAATTCGTGTATGATGCTGGCTGGCAAAAAAAATTTGGCAGGCAAAAAAGGAACAGGAGCCCAAATCTTTAACATGGTCTCTTTTTCCTTCTTTTTTTCTGTTTTCAATGATCGTTATAAATAAATTTTTAAAAAGTACATTTCCAGAGATGTGTTAAAAGTCAGAGGGCACTTTCTAGTTGCTCAGAATATGATGGGATAAAGATGTCACTATGCCTAGACCTGTATTCTTCAACATTTATATAGCTGGAACATTAATCTGCATTGGTCAAAGCCATGCTAGATCACAATCATTGCCAAAGGATGTAGGCTCAAGGCCAGATTTAGGAACAGCATCAAATGGCACAGAACTCCAACACATTTACTCTCATCTAGATTGTCACCATTCTCCACCCCTTGTACAGAATCTCAAGAATCATTAGTTACAGAAGTACAGTTGGGTGTTCTCTGCATAGGAGTAACATGACACTACATTCCTGGACAACCTCTTCCAGCAGTTTGATGGAAAACAGAACAGGAGAAGAATAGAATTGGCCAATAGCAAAGGACTGAATGAATGGATGTTTTTATTTGCAATGAGCAATCAGCAAAATTACAGAAAGACATTCATCAGGAAGACAAGGTTCGGTTGGGTATGCATCAGTTTTTTTTCATTGTACCGACACAGAATTTGGCTGACGCGTGTGTGATGGAATGTTTCACATCTGACACTTAATGTAAAACTGATCTGTTCTGCCAGGTAAGAGGGTTCTTACAGGCTTTTGTTTGGAAAGTATAAAGGGAATACAGAATATTTGAGATAGGTTGTATTGTTTCAATCCCTCCAGATTCCTTCACATGGGCAAAAGCTTCATGTGTGGGCGACATGATTGTTTTATTGTTTTTAATGGTTTTGTTGGGAGCCACCTAGAATTATTGTATATAAAATAGGTGGCCATAGAAGTTTTATAAATAAAAATAAATGCAAGTACAGAAGGGAGAACATAGTGTCTAGCCCAGTGGCTGGCTGGGGAATTCGGGGAGTTCTGGGAGTTGAAGTCCACTCATCTTAAAGTGGCCAAGTTTGGACAACACTGGTCTAGCCTATATATGTGTCTATGTATGTATGTATATATGTATATTTTCTCAATCTGGGAAAGGTAAATGTATTTACATAATTTGCAGGTATTGTGCTACCTACATTCTCCTGCTTGGCGAGATCTTATTAACCTCATTCTGATATTTTGCCTTTGGAGAAATGTCTGTTTAGCCTGTTCATACATACAGATAAAAGACATTCTATGGTAATCCCCCATTCCGAGTTTAACTTCTGTTCGGCTGCTGTTTTCCAACTGGATGAGTGGTCATCTGCCAGAGCTACGGGTAATAAGCCTGTGGGGAAAACTGGTTCTTAAGCCAGTAATTGATCCTCCAAGACTTCAATTTGATTTTAGGCATCCCAGTCTTGGCTGAATAGTGCATTAGCTACACCCTTGTGGGCAGTAAGAATGGGCATCAGGAATTTTGATTGCACTATTCTTGTTGGGTTCTTTGCATGAATTCCTTTTTGGGCACCATATAAAATGTAAGTCAAGAATTTGGCCTCAAATTTGAAAGCTGTTGCTATTATTTCTCCTCCTTGGGTGAGGAAGAATCCCCCAGGGCCATTGAGGATTTTGATGCCATCTGAATGACCTGTTTCAGATCTCCATAGAATGAAATATCAATGTCAGTATGGACCTTTTCTGTTCCCTTCAGTGATCCATTCTTTCAATTTTGCTTTTTTGACAAATACCAGAATTTTTTATTTTGGAAATTAATGACCAGCCCATCTGTCTGCAGAATGGATTATAGATTTTAATGCTTTTTTAAGCTAAGTGGCAGGACACAAGATGATGCCTGCATCCTCCACATACAAGAATTTAGGAATATTAACATCTGACAATTTGGGGCGTATAGAAATCAGAGTGGTCTGAAATTTCTTCCACTGAGTGAATGTAGAAGTTAAACAGGACATCGGCCAAATACATTCCTGTCTCACCCTCTCTGAGCAGTTATCATTTCTGAGAGCAGCCCTTACCACTTCTAGAGTCACTGTGAAACCAATTCCTTTCTAGCCATTTGGTTCTGAAGAATATTATTCTATTCCTCATAGAACCAGCAGAACTGAAGGACAGATTATCTCTACACAACTCCTGATGTGGGCCATCAGCCAAGGTTCACTCCCAACATTGGGTTGAAAGCAGGATTGAAATGGAGCCAGATTATTAATTGAAGATATTTATCCTCCAGTTATCCGCATCAGGGGTAGTGTGATGTCCACAGGCATAGATGCTTCTCCCTATGTTCATGAAACACGCTTCTGATATATGTGTTTTTCAGGACAATACCTTTAATTAAAATTGGTTGAAACAAAAGCTTCAAAATTAAGGACTGGCCTCGATGCCTAGTGTGCCAATTAGCTTTTCTACAGCTAGCAACACAGAGGCAGCAATGGAGCTGACAAAGCTGATTCTTAAACATTTAGCAGCACAACTACTGATTTGGCCCAGCAACAACTACAGGTGTAAGGGCTGATTAACACTTGGTGCCCAACTTCTGATAGCTGCATCTCTTTCATCCATGTGTTTCTGATGTATTGCTTTGAGCCATGGTGTTAATTCCCTGAATCCAGGAAAAGATCCTGGACCTTACCCATCCAGTCTATAAGCTCACAAACATTATAAACAACAGCTGAATACTGTATAAGTTATTCCCTGATGTACTGTATATAAATGGGCAAGTACATTTAGGAATTATGATAGATGATCTTATAAACACTAAAAACCCACTGGCTATAATCTGCCAAATGCTGACAGGAATCTTAGGATAATTTCTAATGGTCCTGACAAATAATAGGAGTTCCTAACATAATATTTCAGTGCATTGCCAAGGATTTAGGGATCATGTTCTATGGAGTCTTATTACATCAGATTCTAGAAACAGCTCAGGAGAAATTGCACATCAAGATGTGGCTAACTGTAATAAGTTCAAGGGCAAAGTAGAGTACCAAACACCAATCAGTACTGCATGCATAACAAACAGCATTTCAGACCAAGTGTGCAGATAACTTACTCTATTATTCTAGTTAAAAAAGAAAGTTTTATATCCAGGCTTTCCTCAAGGAGTAAAATACAGTATATTTTGTACTCGTTACAATTTGCCATCGCATGATTTCATAAGACAGTCTCCTCACCCGTTTCAGCAAGTCATGAAGATATTTGTAGATGGCACTACTTTCTTCTAAAATTGCACTATATAAATATTTGTTAAATATTTTATATATTTACTTACTTATTTACTAGAGCTCTATGGCTATATTCTTAAAGAGATGGGGGTACCACACCATCTTACCTGTCTCCTGAGAAATCTGTATGCGGGCCAAGAAGCAACAGTTAGAACCGGTCATGGAACAACCAACTGGTTCAATATAGGGAAAGGTGTACGACAAGGCTGTATACTGTCACCCTGCTTATTTAACTTATATGCTGAGTACATTATGAGAAATGCCAGGGTGGAAGAATCACAAGCCGGAATTAAGATTGCAGGGAGAAACATCAACAACCTCAGATATGCAGATGATACCACCCTAATGGCAGAAAGTGAAGAAGAACTAAAGAGCCTCTTGATGAGAGTGAAAGAGGAGAGTGCGAAAGCTGGCTCAACATTAAAAAAACGAAGATCATGGTATCTGGACCCATCAATTCCTGGCAAATAGAAGGAGTAGAAATGGAAGCAGTAACAGACTTCATTTATTTGGGCTCCAAGATCACCGCAGATGGAGACTGCAGCCATGAAATTAAAAGACGCTTGCTCCTTGGGAGGAAAGCTATGGCAAGCCTAGATAGCATATTAAAAAGCAGAGACGTCACCTTGCCGACAAAGATCCGCATAGTCAAAGCTATGGTTTTTCCAGTAGTAATGTATGGCTGTGAGAGCTGGACCATAAAAAAGGCCGAGCGCCGAAGAATTGATGCCTTTGAACTGTGGTGCTGGAGAAGACTCTTGAGAGTCCCCTGGACTGCTAGGAGGTCAAACCAGTCAATCTTAAAGGAAATCAACCCTGATTGCTCATTGGAAGGATCGATAATGAAGCTCAAGCTCAGATATTTTGGTCACCTAATGCGAAGAGAGGTCTCTTTGGAGAAGACCCTGATGCTGGGAAAGATTGAAGGCAAAAGGAGAAGAGGACGGCAGAGGATGAGATGGTTAGATAGCATCACTGAAGCAATGAGCGTGAAACTGAGCAAACTCAGGGAGGCAGTGAAGGACAGGAAGGCCTGGTGCAATATGGTTCATGGGGTCACGAAGAGTCGGACACGACTTAACGACTGAAAAACAACAATGGCTGCCCATCTCGCATAAGTGACTTTGTGTGGCCAACACAATAAAACATCAGTACAATAAGAACGTATGATAAATGAAACACGTAAAACCAAAGAAAAATGGCCACCGAGGATAAACTAGTCAACTATAAATACCTTCAAGTCCCAGGCTTAACTTGCTCCCAACCCCCACACCTAAGAGAAAAGCTAGGTCTTTTACGGTTTTAAGTACTAAGATTGCATTACTTTCTTCAATTTTTTTAAAGTTGTAATTCAGTTTTTAAACAAGGAATTGAACTTTAGACCGCATGCAATCACAGTGTATGGTCTTCCCTCTCCATTAATGTACTTTGATGTCTATGTAATTTTCTGTCTAGCTATGTATTTAGCTATTTATCTATCTTTAAATCGGTTTTTTTATCCATACACAGATATTTGAAAAAAGAGATAAGTTATATATTGAGTTGTTCTGCTTTGTAATCTTGCTTTTTTTTAATTTAGTGTAGGATTTTTTTCACCTGTTTTGGGTTTTCTTTCTCTTTCTTTTTTAGGTACAGGTAGGTCACAATTAGTTTGTGCACAAGTGCAAATTTGAATAATGCAATATTTGATTGACTGCAAATTGTAAATTGATACCAGGTCGTGTTAATGCAACCCAAATTTCAGTTAATGCGAAGTTAGTGCCTGTGCAATTGCATTTGGGGGCTAAATGGAAAAGAAAGATTCTATCAGAGGAAAACAGTACAAGTTTTAAAAAAGAAGAGGCTCATTATTACATTACACCAAAAAATTTGATAATGTTGGAATGCCTAGATCTACAGTAGAATGTTTTTGTTTTTATTTTGCTTTCTATAACAACTCTGTGACTATGTTAACCATAAACTTAAATTATAAGTCTTCTTTTTCCCCTTTACTGTAGTATTTCATTAATATACAAATAAAAAATTCTGTTTAAAATTTTCATTGCCTATTTCCGTTGAGCTGGAACCAACTACCGTACTTCCCAGAGAAATATCACTTTGAATAGTGAGAATTCAAATAATGCGACCATTTTGTGGGATTCATTAACCGCACTAATCAAGACTACTTGTAATTTAATATAGCATCTCCCTTTTTATTTTTTAACATTTTCTTCACCATATATTATATATACATACATACATACATAATAGTAGGTATCTATTCTAAACTATATAGTTTTACTATAAAATAAATTGTATTTCTTATATTGCTACTTAGTTTTTATATAATATTATGGTTAATTTGTAAAAAATAAATGTGAATCGTAATGTTATTTTGAATTTTAAATAAAAAATGAAATAGAAAAAAAAAAGAAAAACATATAATCATTCCCAGATGTGTCAGCAGGGCTATAAGCAAATTGGTACATATTATCTTTGTTGATGGCAGTGCCTAATTAGCTAGACATTTTGGTTGAAAGCTTTTGAAAAAAATTATCCAACCATCTTTTATAATACTGATTTATTGCCCATATTTCCTGAGTTCTGTAAAACAATGCAACATAAGAAATAGATTCAATTCCTCTTATTAGCTGCCAGGTCCATTACTAATAAACATTGGAAAATCAAAATGTAGCATTCATTAGCTACATAGCATTAATATATTATATACTACGGTCATGTCTTATATGAAATATAATCATTGTATTATATAAATCATATTTATATGATTTATTTTTCTTAAAATATTATACTATATAATTAATGTTATACATATGTAATTTATATATGAATTATATATAATTATTATATTCTATATTTTATTAGACAAATTATATAATTTATAAAATTTACATATTTAGTGTCTACCTTTTTGTTTTCCACCTCTCCCTCAAAAACCAAATAAAAATTATTTTACTGTAATTAAGGGACCGCAAGAAACATTTGCAGGATATTTACTCACTTGTTCTGTTGGAGAAGAGCAAGCGTTGCCATGGCTGAGGGCATAAGAGCTGGTGAAGTGGAACCAGTGATTCCTAGGATAGTGAGAACTGTTAAGTCAGCTGCTTCCTGGGGCCACCAAAAGACCTACCCAATATCCATTCATTTGAAAGAGTAAGAAGAAGCCTATAATTTAAAATCTAGAGCATAGATACGGAAAGGCTCTGATTTCTTTGCAGTTCTGTAAACCATTGTGTTTAAAGTCTCATTCTTGTCTGCAAGAAGAGAGTTGTTCCTCCAAATCCAGTGGAGAATTGAAGGAAAGATGAGTGCTGGAGGACAGAGATTGAAATTACTCTATTTGCTCATCTTTGAATTGTAACCGTCTAAGGCTGGCTAGGGAATTCTGGGAGTTGAAGTCCACCCGTCTTAAAGTTGCCAAGGTTGAGGAACCCTGTTCTAAGGAACTGGGTCATGGAGGTGGAGTGTGTGTGTGTGTTAATATAAAAGGGAAAATGGGTCAGTTTGACCTAACCTATTAACCCTGAGGTCATTAATTTTAGCCCCAAGAGTCACTTTGTGTGAGATAGGCTGCTATATAAATATGATAGATAGATAGATAGATAGATAGATAGATAGATAGATAGATAGATAGATAGATAGATAGATAGATAGATATTCCAGTAGAGTTTAGGGTTAAGCAAACACCCTGAATTTAGCCATGTCATCCAAAAGACCAACTTCAGATGTTAACTTTCCTCAGCCACAACTCAGTCCTAAAGAAGGAAATTGGGCTGTCTAGGCACTCTGTCTTTGCCACCATTACAGTTTTCACCTTCTCATAGGCTTCTGGAAGTGGGATAAGGTGGGCAAATAACGAAATGGGTATGATGACATCATCACATTTTTCATAACTCATGTTCTTGCATCAGGCATTGAGAGTCAAGTGCATAATAGCAGCTTTTGTGTGATGATATCACTGCACATATTGTAATTCTGGCATCATTGCAAATTGTTACGGACACCACTGCACCTTCCCATGGCAAGGAGGATGTAAAGAGGGGGCAAAAGTGGGTGGGGCTGCATAGAGCTCCCATGATCTTGTTTGAGGGGGTTTCAACTTTTCCCATTGTGGAAGGGAAGAATGCATGCCTGGAAGTAGGAGGAAAAAGTCTTGTAGCCTTCTTTGCACTGGGTGGGAGGCTTAGCAACAAGACCACAGAATAAGTGATTGAGCCATTCTTGATCATGTGCTTCTGAGTCCCAGGATGAGCTAATTCAGTGAGGGAAGAGATGTGTTTGTCAGCCAGATCAAGTCAACACGGACAGTAATTAAGACAACGATGCAACTGGAATGAACAGTCTGAGAGAAAGCATGAGCTTGGCAAGTTGTGCGATACTTTAGCATGCAAAGAAGCATTCAGGGCAGCAAGCAGTATTTTTAAAATTAAACTATTAAATCTGTCCTGCAGCAATCATCTTTTCTGTAGCACCCAGATAATAATTAGTTATACCTGCCAAGTCTCTTATTGCTTTAGCTAGTGACAGTCATCTTCTCCTGCCAGAACTGTCACTGAACAATGATATTGTGTTGGGAAAATCTAATAGAATCAGTGCTGTTTTATTAATCCTTGGCTGGCATGGAAGGTGGAGAGTCCAATGGATAACTTTGGGTGATTGATTTATTATGTGCCATCATGTCATTTTCAACTCCTAGTGACCACATAGATAGATTTGCTCCATGACAATTTGTTCCTAACCTGGTTTTTCAGGTCTTCCAACATTGCACCCATTGCCCCTATAATTGAGTCCATCCAGCTTGCTGCTGATCATCCTTCTCTTTCCTTCCACCTTTCCCAGAATTAGAGTCTGGAGAAGAGAGCTAGGTCTTTGCATAATGTGTCTGAAGTAGGATAATTTGAGCCTGGTCATTTGTGCCTTGAGTGAGAACTCTGGGTTGATTTGTTCAATGATTCATTTCTTTGTTTTTTTGGCTATCCATGGTATTCTGAGGAGTCTTCTCCAACAGCAAAGTTCAAAAGCATCAATACTCTTCCTATCCTACTTCTTCAAAGTCCAAGTTTCGCTTCCATAGAGTGTCACAGGGAATATCATGGCTTGCATGATTCTGATCTTAGTAGGTATAGACACATCACTGCAACTTAATATCTTTTCCAAGGCCTCATGGCTGCTCTACCAAGTGCTTGTCTGTGGTATAATTCTTGATTGATTGTTCCTTTACTGTTGACAGTTGATCCTAAAAGGCAGAAGCTATCTACCACTTTGGTATCTTCATTGCCAATTTTAAGGCTAGTTGTTCTACCTGTTCTCATTAGTTTGGTCTTCTTTATATTTAATTTTAGTCCCATTTTTTTCACTTTGCTCCTTAACTTTTATTACTAGAGGTTGCAAATCCTTTGCATTTTCAGCTGTCAGGGTAGTGTCATCAGGATAGCTCAGGTTATTGATGTTTCTTCCTCCAATTTTAAAATCATGCTCATCTTCTTCCAATACAACTTCCCATAATAGATATTCAGCATATAGCTTGAATAAATAAGGGGAGAATATACATCCTTGTTGCACTCCTTTATCAACCTGGAGCCAGTCTGTTTCACCATGTTCTGTCCATACTGTGGCTTCCTGACCTGTATATGTTTCTCATGAGGACAATGAGATTTTCTGGGATTCCCGTTTTTCTGAGCACATTCTACAGCTTGACATGATACAATCAAAGGCCTTTCTATAATCAGTGAAGCACATACTGACTTCTTTTTGGTATTCTTTAGCTTTTTCAATTATCCAGTGTGCATCAGCAATAATGTCTTGTGTTCCTCAGCCTTTTCTAATTTTTTAATAGTAATTTTATTAAAAATTATACTTACAATGACAAAAAACTTAATCCAAAATAAAAGAATAAAAGAATAAAAAGAAAAAACAGAAGGTGCAGAAAAAAAGAAAATAGAAAAAAATTAGAAAAGAAAAAATAAGAATATAGTTATTTTTATATATATATATACACACACACACACACACACACATATACATACATACATACATTCATACTGTATATATATAGAGAAATGACTTCCCCCTTCATCACAAGTATAAACAATTTTAGTGACTTATCACCTTCTCTTAAAATACAACAAATGATCTCTTCTTCCCATATCTCATCTCTTCTCTATAAACAAATCCTTAAAGCCTTGTCATTTCAGTCCTGATCAGCAAAAGTCCATTAAGGATTACCAGAGAGAACAACATATCTATTTTAACCTTGATCAAATAAACCAACTTTATATTCCTTTTTTTTACTTTTAACGATCTTGATTTTTAGTCCCTTTAAATTATGTCCTAGAACTTGATTTGTTTTCATTTTTTCTTTGTCCCTTCTCACAAAATTTTTCAAAGCTTTAACAAGCCTCTTTTATAAATCCAATATAGGAAAACTATCCAGGTTTGTTATTTGTACTGTATATCCCTTTTAATTATTAAGACATCAGCTGGTTTCTTTTGTATGTCGAGTGTAGCATCTTTTTCCATATCATTCTTGTAGCCTGTCATTTTTATACTACAAGAATTATATGGAAAAAGAAGCTACACTGTCATTTTTAAATCCACTTTCAGATCAGTCTCAGTCTTGTCCAGTAAAACTTGTTCCTCTTCCATAACATCTTTTAAATATGGTCTATCTATAAGAGGCAGACACTCTTAAAATTAACTTCTGGGTCCACTGTTCAAAAGTATCCTCCAATATGTCCAGTGTTAAAATATTTTGCTCCATTCTGTATTGGTAAGTCAAATTTAAGTGTTCTCCTTTAACTGTAATCTTTCGTTCCTTTTAGTTCCCTCTAGTGTCCAACCTACAAAGTCCTATCATATTTTTTTTAAAGAATTCAAAACAAAAGCATTTTCCCATGGGAAGGATTCTTATAATTAATTCCAAAATCTTATCTGAAATTCATCTGGATCCTCTGTAACTTTCCACAAAGTTCTAATCACCCTTTTGCTGCTTATTAATTTTTTTTTTAATCCTTAAACTTGTATATAAAGCTTCTGTTGCTAAGGATTGAAGGAAACTCACCTGGTGTTTTCAGCCTTGTCATTCCAAAGGTTTCTAATAGCTGAAAAGCAGTTAACAAGCAATTTCCAAAAGTGATTAGAAAAGGAAGTATGTAGACCTAGTATCCTTTTGAAGGCGCTGACCATGGTTTGAGCAAGATGGCTATTCACTCATCTCTCAGAGCTCTAAACCCACCAAAGACCACTGTCTTGTGGTCTCCTTGTGAGGAGCAACTGTCTAGAGCACTTGTGGGAATTACAAAGAGCTGGTCTACTCACCGGTTCTTCATTCTGCCATGGTCATTGGCTCTGCTTTTAGCAGAGCTGTCTTATTTCTTCATTTCTTCCCTGGAAGTCCGTTCCTCAGCCTTTTCTAAAGCCAGCTTTTTCCAAAGCCAGCTTGAATAACTGGCAATAATGGTCACTGTGTCATTCTCCAGATTTGCTAACATAGCTTAGTTAGAACCTTGACTGATTCTTCTTCTGTTGCTTGCCATATTTCAACACATATTCTGTCAGTTCCTGTAGCCTTCCAACTTGATAATGACTGGAGTGCTGATCTAACTTCATCTTCTAGGACTAGAGGTTCTGTTAAGTTTGGAATATCTTCTAAGGTATCCTTAATGTTGACATATCTACTGTACAGTATTTCAGTATACTTCTTCCATCTTTGTTTTATCTCTTTTGAATCAGTTACTATCTGTTCATTGGCATCCTTTAGCATACCAATTCGAGGTTGGAACCTCCTTCTGAGTTCACAGATCTTTTGAAAGACTTCCCTTGTTTTTCCATGTCTGTTTCTATCTTCAATATCTTTACATATGTTTTTGTAATACTGCTTCTTGTTTCTTCAAACACCTCTCTGAAACTCTGTTAAATCTTTCCTGAGATTTTTGTCTTTCTTGGCTTTGGCGTCTCTTCTCTTTTTGGCAATTTCCATGGTTTGTTCTGACATCCAGTTTGCTTTCTTCTCTTTCTTCATTTTTGGCAGTCTCTTTTCACATTCATCCTTAACAACTTCTTTAAGTTCATTCTATAATTCCTCTGGTTCTCTATCAATGAAGTTCAGGACTTTGAAGCGATTCCTGATGTTCATCTTGAAAACAGTGGGTATATGTTCAGGATCATATCATGGAAGTTGACTGGCTTTCTTCTTCTTTAGCTTAACTTGGAGCTTGCACATGAGCAGTTTGTGATCTGTTCCACAGTCAACACCTGGCCATGTCTTTGATGCTATAATTGAGCTCCTTCACCTCCTTTGAGCAATAATATAGTCAGTTAGATTTCTATATACTCCATCTGGTGAGGTCCATGTACAGAGGTGTCATTTTGGTTGTTTGAAGACAATATTAGCTGTGAAGAAATAATTGGAGTGTTAGAAATTGATAAGTCCATCTCCTGCTTCATTTCAGTTTCCTAAGCCATACAATCCAACTGCATTTTCCTCTTTTGTGTTTCCAACTTTGGCATTCCAGTCTCCAATCACAAGTAGCACATCTTGCTTGCATGTTCTGTCGATTTCAAATTGAGCTTGATCATAGAAGTCATCAACCTCCTCTTCTTCTGCTTCAATAGTTGGAGCATAAACTTGAATGATTATCAAATTAAAGGGTTGTCCACGAAGTCTAATCAATATTATTTGGTCATTGATTGCATTGTAGCCAAGTACTATTCTTGTTATACCCTTCGTAACTATAAAAGCAACACTGTTTCTTCTTTGTTTTTCATGTCCTGAGTAATAAATGGTGTGATCTTCTGACTGAAAGTGTCCGATCCCAGTCTGTCTCAATTTGCTGATGCCTAAGATATCAATTTGTAGTCATTTCATTTCATCTTTCATTGTATAGAGCTATCCTGTGTTCGTGCTTCTTACATTCCACATTCCTATTATAATTCTATCTTTGTAGCTTCGGATTTTCTTTTCCTATATGGCAACATCAGCAACTAGACACCCCAAAGGCTTTAATCTAGTCACATCATAAACACCATTAGTACTCCGAAAGGTCCTCAGTTCTTCCTCAGTAGCATGTTGAGTGCCATCCGACCTGAAGAGTCCAGCATCCAGCACAATATCATCAATCATTTTATATTTTCTATCCATGTGGTTTTCTTGGTAAAAATACAGGAGTGGTTTACCATTATCTTCTCCTGCGCAGTATGAATTGATGCCTTTGCCACTGTTGCTAAAGTGATCATCTGCCTCCAGCATCTTCCTGTATCGCTGCTGCCCAGTATAGGTGTTTGCTTGCTTTATCCAGGAAGCTGGGATGACCTTCACACCTTGTGTGACCCTGCTGGGAATATATACTCTGGCCATATACTCCTAATGTTCTTTGCTCACCCCTCCCAGGAACACCCTCCACCACCACAATGAGGCAGCACAACTGGAGTTGAGGGGGGGGGGAACTTTGGGTACATATTGCTTTATACTGTTTGAATATAAAATGACAAAGACACATGGTCTAATAAGAAAAACGTCTGCAAAAGATCACCCCTCATTAAATTTTCTTTGTATCCAAAACTTACAGCAGAAATGCCTTGGGTTCAAAAAGTAAGCCATAACCATAATAATTTGAATATCTCTTATAGTATTCATAACGTTACATAGTAAATCTATGTAATTACCTCTCTTGTCCATTGCAGAACCTTGTAAAGTATGTATTTATTCTTATAAGCATTACATGTTTAAAAATTTGAAAAATAGAAACATATACTTCAAAAGCATGCTAGCAATGGATTCAGATAGCTGCATTTGATGAGGAGATCCTTGATAGCTGTAATTTTTTTTCTCCATGACCCAACATTTCTGGTTTAATTCATCTTATTCTAAGATACTGGATTCCGCAAACCTGAACTGCACCACCAATTGCACGCATCATGTATCATGATGTTAACTGATAATGGGAATTGGGATATGGGTAATAATAGATTGGATTTCCTCACCTTGCCTGCATCCTCTGCTATTTGTACATTCAACAAAAATAGATAAATCACTCCCGAGTGTTCCTGTGAGATTTGCAATGGCATAATCACATCGATTCACTATGGGCATGATGAAATACACTGACATTCTTGTGCTCTTATAATTCCGCTTTTACTGATTTCTAGAGTCAAGATGTCATGCTTCATGGTGAAAAACTCAGATATAATGACTCAGATGTAACAAGAAGCCATGGTTTCCTGTAAACAAATAAACCACCAGACACCTATTTTATTATTTATTATTTATAAACCACCTCCCCATTTTATTTACATGCTACAGGAAGAACTTGGATTTCCCCCTGATTTTAAATGAACTAGGACTGCGTTCATTCAATAAACTAAATCATAAGCCATGGTTAACAATCCAGAATGGCTATGTTCACACATGCTAAACCAAAACAGTGTGACTTGTGATGAAACAATAGATTTGTAGGATGAGTCAGCTGGGCAGTTTCTTGTAAGAAAGGCTGATCAAAAGTGAAGAGAACAATAAAAAGAAAGAAGTTAGGCAGCTAAGAGTTTAAAAGGAAGTCCCCTTTTGTTCTTTTGCCTGCCTTGTTTTGTTTTGATTTGATTTGTTCTGGTCTTGTTTTGATGCTTTGCCCTTCCAGTCAGTTGTATCTTTTACATATATATATATATTGGTTCTTAGCTATAAGCTGTTCAGAGTCCTTTGGGAGTTGGACAGGCTATAAATTAATTAATGGGAAAGGAAAAGGAAATAACCTGTAGGAAGAAGAAAAAGAAAAACAATGATATCCTCTGTGGCCATTATTGGTTGCTTTGCTATACAGCCTATACAGGTGGCCCACTTAACAACCACTCGTTCAGCGACCATTCAAATTTACGATGGTGCTGAACAAGTGGTACTTATTCTCAAGGTTCTGGCCGCTGCAGAACCACATACAATCTTTAATATGCTCTTGTATATACAAGAGCTGATTTCTTAGGGATTCTTGACATTGGCAGCAAACAGCTTTCATTTTTTTCCCCAACCTCCCAGGTTTTACAGAACGTGCTTCAGCTTGATTACATATGCTGTCCTTTGTACTCATCTCACTGACTTGAAAAGGAATAAAGGTGTCACAATTCCTTTCCGAAGTAATTTCTGTGCACTGCTGTGTCCTCCCACTTGATGGTTCACTCTGACTTAGATCCAGCCTGGCAGAAGTCTCACTTGGTTCGCATTCCCTCTGAAAACTTATACCCTCCAGCTGGCAGCAGCCATAGAACCATGAATGAGGACTAGGCTGAGGCAGAATAAAACAATTTTTCTCTAATATTCACTCTTTAATTTCTGGTGACATGAAGTCACTGATAGCTTCTGTGTCAGGAGCTACCTACTAATCATTACCACCATCTCTATAGACAACCCAGGCAGTCCTTGAACAGCAACAGATCCAAGGTTAATCCTTCCTCCTAAAGCCACGTAGACCACAAGTGAGGACCACAGAAGCAGCAGCAGTGGCCAGAGGGAAACCAATTATTTTTCTCTATGGTTGCTGGTCTCCTGACTTTTCAGAATGTGTGAGAGACAACAGTTTATCAGGTGTACCAACCATGAAGTTGCAAGAGAGAAAATTCCATTTGTTGTGCTTCTGTTTGTTCCTCAGCTTTCTTAGGCACACACAGTAGGACTTATCAGAAAAGAGAAGTAGCACCTGCATTGCTTTGTGATATTGTCAGCACTTGTTCAAAGTTGAGATAGCTTCAGATTTGTCTATTATTGATGCTCCAACATCTTCAGGACAATACATACAATATAAGAGGATGGGGAGTTTTCCACCCTCTTCCAGGCAAAGTAGGTGCACCTATATCTTGTCTATAGCCTTGCAAAAGGGAGTTGTAGGACTTTCATATTCTCCTGAGTCCTCCCTCTCCACTGGCATAATAATTAACCTACCAACTGAGCTGCATGAAATGAACTGCAGAATGTGTGCTAGTATACTAATACTCTGAAATTACTGGCAATTTACTAAATTAATACATACCAGGCATGACTGGACAAAACAGTAGTTATTCGGTAATATGAATGAACCAGAGAGTTTCCTACATGAGATCACCGACCCAGGAACACATCTGAGAGCTCCTGTATGCTAAACCAATACTTTCCAGTTGATTGAGCCATGGCTTCATATAGTCCCCCTTCAATGGAGTTTTGAAATAAATAATGTTGAGATGGTGCTGGGGAAGGAAAGAGTTATATTATGGGCAAAGGCCCCATTATATGTCTATCTGTCAGCTCTTGTGATTCTTGTGTTGTTCTCTAAACTGATGCCTTCCACATATATTGAACTATTAATCCAACTATTATTCACCTATAACTAATAATCAGACTCTATGATCAAGAAGTTTTGTCTTCTCTGTTCTACATTTGGGGATGTAGTTTTCATTATTGAAATTCTCTCTCTAGAAGCTTAAACTTTCTCTTTTTAGGTAAATTTTCTCTTATTAGAACTGACTCATGCAACTAAAAACATATTCTATGGCAAAACAAAGTTCTTACTTATAGGAAAGTTCATATTCACAAACTTTGCTTAGTTTTTATCAGGCTTCCCGACCTGGGTTCACCAATAATTCACAGATCTCATGGCCCTTCACAGATTAACTTAACTCCTTTGCTTGATGTAGCCAAAGATTCTTAGCCAAAACTTGGCTAGATTGGAATATTTACTTATTTTCTTACAGAGCTTAAAGGCTGCTCCAATCAGCTGATTCTCAGTGCTGTACAACTCCCCAATATGTAACTGGGATGAAAAGCAAACAGATATAAATAAAATTTAAAAAAACAACTTCATACATTGGAATGGTATAAAACCAGGAATCATGATTAAAACCAATGACATCATCCAGAGGGACAGTCATAACAATCCAGCCTCTCTGATTTGGTAAAATAACCAGTTTTCTGAAGACCAGGAGGAAGCGGGCCAATTGCATTATCAGGTAAGGGATATTATTCCAGGGGAGGGGAGCAGTGACTGAATGGATCCTGAGCATGACAACCTCTAATCAGGGGGATGGGTAAGAAGCCTGCCCTATTAGATCTGATCACGCAGGCAGTTGTTACTGGGAGAAGGTAGTCCCATAGTTACCCAGGCCCTAGATCACGGACAGGTTTAAAGGTGACAAGCAGCACCTTGAATTTGTACCTGGAAGCCAACTGGCCACCAGTCAGCCCTCAAAGTATTGCAGACAAGGGTGAAGTGATGACCAACACTGCCAATGCAAAGATGTAAAGGACTTTGATAACCTCAGGGGCTTAAACATGGGATTTATTCCTCCTACCCAGTATTTCTCAACCGTGGCAACTTTAACGTGTGGACTTCAGCTCCCAGATTTCTCCAGACAGCATGGAGTCCACACTTCTTAAAGTTGCCAAGGTTGAGAAGCACAGCTCCCACCGTTCCAGATTAATAAATATTTGATGTGGTGCTCGGTGGCCTTGAAACTGAGTGGTGGTTGTATTTACACAATGGGGATCTCTAGCCTGAGAAACACTGGTACCCCCCTTGCCTGCTTCAACCCTTACAGTTTTCATATGTTCTCAAATCACTTCAAATATGAATTGAGTCTTTTAGAATGTATGTTTGTGGGTGAAATGGTTGTATATGTGTTCATACTCATATAGCAAATTATGTATAATTGCTTTTTACATGGTTCAAGACCCTCTCGGCCAATAGAGAGATAATTGGGAACTGTCTCTGACTTTCAGCCCACCACGGGTTGCTATTGGGTGGAAAATCTGGAAGAAGGAACGTTATGTACATCACCATGAGCTCCTAGAGAAAAGGTAGGATTTAAATCTAATAAATAAATACACACAGAAAATTAGCAGAATACCAATCTCAAAGGCTGTGTACTTAATGAAGTATTAAAAACCAGTATAAAACAAACAAAAAACAAACAAAAAAAAACCAATAGGCCCATTTAGCAATATAACTTTTTCCATAGCAACCCTGGCTCTGTTTATCAAAAAGCCTTTCCATTATTCCTTTTTATTATATTTCTATTTTCTGACCCTTTAGCCATCTCTGTTCAATAAAAGGGCAATGTTTCATGAGATTTCTTTTCCCAGTGATGAGAAATGGCAACTGTGTCTGCTTTTGTATACTGATTCTATTGTATACATCAAAAAGAGGACCAGAATTATTATTTATGATGTTGGTATAACATGTTTTCATAAATACTATGATTTCAGTGTTGGTGTGATAACAGTTCAATGTCCAAAGGTATTTTTAAAAATAATGGTAGGAAGTTTGACTTGATTGTTGTCAGGTTTGGTCAGCACGAGGTTTCAGGGAAGCACGGGGCTGCAGGGAAGCTCGCAACCAGACCACGCGGAATCCACCGGCGGTAGCTAGCGGGGAAAAGAGGAACCGAAAGCGCCGCTAATTAACAAGCCACCTGCGGCCAGCTAAACAGGAAAACCGCAGCGGAAGCTTTTAATTACGAACTGATAACGGCGCGAGCAAGCAAGGAACGGGGCCGCAGGGCAGCGAAACAAGATCGCAACGCAGCACAGAACCCGCGGTCTGCACGTAGCAGGGAGGGGCCAACCCAGCCGGAGGGGGACTGGCAATCAAGGACAATGGACTCTGACCGACCCTGCCATCATGAACGATCAGGGGGGACATTGGGGGGCCTAATAGCCCACAGCCGCAACGCGATCACGAGGCGGGAAAAAGCGCGGGAAGCCTAAAATATAACAAGTGATGCAATTGTACCAAGCCAGTCCTGGCTTTGCTTGTGACTACTACGTTACGCATGAGTAAACCTTCTTTGTGAACCACACGTGTCACGAGAGTTTCTCTGTCGAACGGGGCAAATCTCACATAAAGCCAGGACTCACCGTCAGCGCTACCCGGTACCACCGAGGAGCGTTTTCTTTCTCAATACAGGCATGACCAGCGACGAGGAATCCGTGGGTCAGCTGGAGCGCGAGGGATCCAGGCTCGCGGAAGGGCGGTCGGAGCCGCCCGGGAGCGACGGGGCAGCGGCCAGGGCCGGGCGCACTCCATCCGAGCGGTGGTCGATAGGCGTGAATCAAGGACCAGACGATTCGGGCGTTACGATGACCCGGGGTTCGGGGTTCCGGAACCGTGAGTGGAGCGAGAAATTCGCCCGACTAGAGGAGAGAGTCGAGCGACGCCTAGACGCCGTGGAGGCGATGCTCCAGACCCTACTACAGAGAGTGGGGCCACCGGCGGTGAACGAGGAGGCGAGCGACAGGGGGGCGGTCCGACACCCCCGCCGGCACCACCCACGGCGCCCCGGTCGGAGGACCAACGGGCGGCAGACGCCCTGAGACTTCGAGGTATCACTGGGAAGTTCTCAGGGGACCCCGAACAGCTGCCGCACTTTCTGACGCACGTCAGGGGGTTCATGCAGAGGGGTGGTCACCTATTCGCTAGAGACGAGGACAGGGTATCCTACGTGGCCGAGCTGCTAGATGGCCAAGCCGCCAGCTGGGTGATCGGGCTGTACGATGCCAACGCGGCGGAACTACGGAGTTTCCCGGACTTCATGCAGGCGCTCCGGGACAGATTCGAGGACACATTGAGCGCCAAGCGGGCGGAGGACGACATCCTACAATTCAGGCAGCGGGGCAAATCGGTATCGGAATATGCCCTGGAGTTCCGGAGGTTGGCCGAGAAGCTCGCGGACTGGCCGGAGTCCCTGAAGGTGAAGTATTTTAAGAGGGGACTCAACCCAGAGATCCTGGAACGGGCACTGGGGCGGGACGACCCGGCCACAGTGAAGGATTGGATCTGGCTGGCCGGAACGGCGGAATCGGCGTGGCGGCAGATCCAACAGAGCACAAGACGACGGGACCAGACGAGGGACCGGCCGAGGGAGAGGACCCCGAGGAGAGACGGAGCGGTCGACGGCAGTCCACCGGGAGGCGAGAGGCGACCAGAGCCCCGAATCTGTGCTTCCGATGCGGAGGCAGAGGCCACCGAGCGGCGCAGTGCCCGACGGAGCGGGAAGGCGCCCCACCACGGCCCGAAGTCAAAACCCCGCGTGCGAACGGGAAAAGGACCGGTGACCGACCGCGGAAGGGGGCAGTGGCGGCGGTGACCGAGAAAGGACGCGGGGAGTGGTCGACCCCGGAGACAGCATCCTCCGGAGAGGACTCGGAGCCGGCGGGAAACGAGGCGCGCTCGCACTGAACGGCGTCCCAGTGCGAGCAGGGGAGTCGAGGCGCGCGGACCCAATAGGAGACGAGGACTGCCCACCGTTCCGGGTGAGGATACACGTCCGGGGGGTGAGATCCGGAGGGGAGGCGCAGCTACGGGCGCTACTGGACTCGGGCTGCACCCACTGCTTGATGCACCCAGCGGTGGTCTCGGGGCTCGGGCTACAGCTGAGGCGCCTCCGGGAGCCCATTTCATTCAGCCAGTTAGATGGCACGCTGGCAGGGGGGGGGCCAGCTCAGTATTACACCGAGCCGGTCCAGATGACGATCGGGAGTCACCGGGAAGAACTGAGGTTCGTGGTGGTCCCGGTGGCCGACTACGCGGTGGTACTCGGCTTGGCGTGGCTGCGGCGGCGGAACCCACGAGTCGACTGGACGGCGGAGGCAGTGCGGTTCGGGGTCGACAGACCGGCGAGGGGCGAGAGCAGAGGGGACCGAGCCATGGAGACGGAGGCAGCCGCAACCACCGGCGGACAAGCGGAGGGTCCGGGACACCGGGAGACGGGGCGAGAGCAGATGGGGCCCGAGACCCGGGCGGCAACAGCAACAGCAGCAGCAGCAGCGCCGGGACCCCGGAGACCCGCCACGATCCCGAGGCGAGGGAGGCAGCGGCGACTGGCGAGGCAACCGCAAAGCGAGGGGCCGGACCCGGGGAACCCCCGACGGGCGGCGGAATCCCGAGGCAGTATCGAGACCTGGCGGCAGCGTTCGGGGAGAAGGAGTCTGACCAGCTCCCACCACACCGGCCCAGTGATTGCGCCATCGAGCTAGAGCCAGGAGCGACCCTGCCTAAGCCAAAAATGTACTCCCTGTCGAGGAGGGAGATGGGAGCCCTGCGCGAGTTCATAGACAAGAACCTAGCACGGGGATTCATCCAACCCGCGAAGTCACCATTAGCGGCCCCGGTGTTATTCCGGGAGAAGAAGGACGGCTCGCTCCGTATGTGCGTAGACTACCGGGGGCTGAACGCAATCAGCACGGAGTACAAATACCCCCTCCCCTGATGAAGGACTTGATGTTGCATCTGTCGAAGGGGAGGGTGTTCACAAAACTGGACTTGCGCGAAGCCTACTTCAGAGTTAGGATCCGCGCAAAAGATGAGTGGAAGACGGCGTTCAACACCCCGCTCGGAAGCTACCAGTTTTCCGTGATGCCGTTCGGATTAAAAGGGGCCCCGGGGGTATTTATGCAGCTAATTAATGAGGTGCTGCACGACCTACTCTACCGGGGCGTCCTGGTCTACCTGGACGACATCCTCATCTACACCGAGACCCTGGCGGAGCACGTGAGCCTGGTGCGCACGGTGCTCCAGAGACTGCTGAAGGCACAGCTGTACGCAAAGCTCTCGAAATGCGAGTTCCATCGAGAGCAACTAGACTACCTCGGCTACCGAATATCCAGCCGGGGAATTGAGATGGACCCGGCGAAAGTAAGGGATGTCCTGGGCTGGGAAGCGCCGCGAACCCGGAGGCAACTCCAAAGCTTCCTAGGGTTTGCGAACTTCTATCGTCAGTTCATCCCGAACTTCGCCCAAATCGCCCTTCCCCTAACCGACCTGCTAAAAACCAAGGGCACTGGGAAACCCCCAAGCCCAGCATGGCACTCGCGTGGACTGCAGAATGCCAGGGGGCGTTTGAGGAACTAAAACAGCGGTTCACCGCGGAGCCGATCCTGCGCCATCCCGACCCAGACCGGCGGTTTATAATCCAAGTGGATGCATCAGACGTGGCAACGGGAGCAGTCCTGCTCCAACCCAGCCCGGAGGGCCATCCACCCGTGCGCCTACGCCTCCCGCAAATTCACCGAGACGGAGAGGAGGTGGATGGTGTGGGAGAAAGAGGCGTACGCGGTCAAGTGGGCGCTGGCCACGTGGAGGCATCTACTGGAGGGGGCAACTGAACCGTTCGAGGTGTGGACGGACCATAAGAACCTCGAGGCCCTGAAGACCCCGCGTAAGCTATCCCCCAAACAGGCACGGTGGTCCCAATACTTCGGGAGGTTCAGGTTCACACTGAAACACATCCCCGGGAAGCGCAACTTCTTAGCGGATGGACTGTCTCGCATGCCCCAACACGCCAGCCTACGGGAGGAGATCGTGGACTCCGTCATCCCCGCCAGCAGGCTGGCTGCAAAGGCGGTGACCCGAAGCCAGACCAAGGGGGAGCGACGGGACGCGGCGTCTGAAGTAAGGCAAGGGTTCGCGGAGGCAGCGGAGCGGGACGGTTGGCTCAAGCAGAACCGAGAGGCGCTAACCGGCCAAGAGGGGTTGTGGTGGCACGAAGGAAAGCTGTACGTGCCCGAGGGTTGCCGACGGGAGGTCATGGAGAGAGCCCACGACAGCCGGAGCGCGGGGCATTACGGCTTCGTAAAGACACTCCACTTAATCCGGCGGCAGTTTTGGTGGCCCACGCTCCGGAAGGACGTGGAGGCGTACTCGGGGGTTGCCCGGTGTGCGCAACAGCGAAAGGAGCCAAAGGCAAACCTAGAGGCCTACTCCAGCCGGTAGCGGAACCCGACGGCCCTTGGCAAGAGGTCGCCATGGACTTCATAGTGGAGCTCCCGGAGAGTAAGGGGAAGACCGCCATTTGGGTGGTCACGGACTTATTCTCCAAACAAGCGCACTTTGTAGCGTGCCGGCGAGTCCCCACGGCCGAGGGGCTGGCGAAACTGTTCGTGCAACATGTCTACCGACTCCACGGCGCACCTCGACGTATCGTCAGCGATCGGGGCGGCAACTTCATCGCGCGGTTCTGGCGGGAGTTCCTGAAGCGGGTGGGGACGAAACAAGCCCTATCCTCCGCGGCGCACCCGCAGACGGACGGAGCCACGGAACGCCTGAACGGGGGGCTCGAACAGTACCTGCGCTGCTACGTGGGGCACCAACAGGACGATTGGGCGGAGCTACTACCATTCGCGGAGGTGGCATACAACAACGCCGTCCACAAGAGCACCGGGTTCTCTCCGTTCAAAGTAGCCACCGGGAGAGAATTCGTCCCCATGCCGGAGCTGCCTCAGCCGGAATCCCAGATCAACTCCCTGGACGCCTGGTTCGCCCAAATCGACGAGACCCGGCGAGCGGCGCACGCGGCATTGCAAAGAGCCAAAGCCGACTACAAGAAGCACGCGGACCGCAAGAGGCTCCCCGAGGAAAAGTGGAAAGTGGGGGACCAGGTGTATCTGTCAACCAAAAACCTAAAGACGCACCAGGCATCGACAAAACTCAGCCCGAGGTTTGTGGGGCCGTTCCCCATTTCGGAGATCATCAATCCGGTGACCGTCAGGCTGACGCTCCCGAAAAGCCTCGGGAAGATCCACCCGGTGTTCCATTGCAGCCTGCTAAAGTTGCACCAGCCGGGGAACGCCTGGCACAAGGCGGAGGGAGTACCACCACCCATCATGGTCGGGGGGGAGCAGCATTTCGAAATCAACCGGATACTGGACGCCCGGAGGCACAAGGGGCAGACCCAGCTCCTAGTGCAATGGAAACATTTCCCCAAGTCCCACAGCGAATGGGTGAGTAAAACCCACATAAGGGCGCCGGACCTAGTGCGGGACTTTTACAGTAAATACCCCGGGAAGCCAAAATAGGACCGAGGGGGGGAGTTGTCGTCAGGGGGGCGGCATGTCAGGTTCGGTCAGCACGAGGTTTCAGGGAAGCACGGGGCTGCAGGGAAGCTCGCAACCAGACCACGCGGAATCCACCGGCGGTAGCTAGCGGGGAAAAGAGGAACCGAAAGCGCCGCTAATTAACGAGCCACCTGCGGCCAGCTAAACAGGAAAACCGCAGCAGAAGCTTTTAATTACGAACTGATAACAGCGCGAGCAAGCAAGGAACGGGGCCGCAGGGCAGCGAAACAAGATCGCAACGCAGCACAGAACCCGCGGTCTGCACGTAGCAGGGAGGGGCCAACCCAGCCGGAGGGGGACTGGCAATCAAGGACAATGGACTCTGACCGACCCTGCCATCATGAACGATCAGGGGGGACATTGGGGGGCCTAATAGCCCACAGCCGCAACGCGATCACGAGGCGGGAAAAAGCGCGGGAAGGGGGGAATATAACAAGTGATGCAATTGTACCAAGCCAGTCCTGGCTTTGCTTGTGACTACTACGTTACGCATGAGTAAACCTTCTTTGTGAACCACACGTGTCACGAGAGTTTCTCTGTCGAACGGGGCAAATCTCACAATTGTCACCTTTAGCTTAAGCTCAGTTAATTCAAAGCAAGTCCCCCTGGCTTATATTTGAGTTTATAAACAAAAGCTACTTCCAGAAGCAGAATGAAAAATGCATCCTCTCTGGGAAGGAAATAAAAGTCATGACAAAAAGAAAGGCACTTATATAAAATTTAAAAGTACTTTTAACAAAAGAGGTATCACAAAAGACAGTGAGAATTTTAGTGGGAATCCAGCAGAAACCATTGACAGAATGGGACATTTCTGGACATTTTTCACATACACACTGCATAAATCAAGCCAGATGTAACCAAACCAGGGATGACTGTCATTAAGTCAAACCAGCTTAGGAAGGGACTTAGTTGGCGCACTAGCCATAATTATGCCAACAAACTCCTTGCCACAGCCATCACCTGCCATTCCAGTGACAACTGGAGTCAAGGACATTCCTAAATTGAGAATGTACTCTTTCTGTGTGAGTGCAACCCCGTCTATTAGTCTCTTGCACTCACTGAGGTTTAGGGGTGGATGCCCAATGGGATTCCCTTGGAAAATGGGCAGTGATAGCAGGAACAATGAAGTTATTATCCAAAGGGAGGTGGGGCTGGAGCGTGAAGACTTGGAAAGCTTCTGAGAAAGGAGATTTAAGACATCCAGCCTTCTACGATAAGGGTTCAGCCAGAGATTTTTGATACCATATCAAAACCCATTCAGAGATCCAGGAATTTTAGCAGGGTGATATTCTATCCATCTAATTTCCAGCATAGGTCATCACCAAGTGACCAAAATAGTTTCAGTACCATAGCTTAGGCAAAATCCTGTTTGAAATGGATTCAGATAATCTGTTTTATCCAGATGCTTCTGGAATTGCAAGACCCCTGCTTCCTTAATCACTTTACTGAGCTAATGAAAAATCTACTGGGCCCTGTGAGAGTTTTTGCAATAAAGTTGTATAAGTACGTCTTTTAAGGAAGCTGGATCACATCCCTCCCTCAAGGAGACATTAATTACCTCATATAACCATGGGGTCAGTCCTTAATTGACTGAATCATCCAGAAGGGGCAAGCAAACAGGTCATGGCCGTCACCTTTCCACATGTCCTGTTCATAACCTCAATAAATGCAAGTTGAAAAGAATCCATATGAACAGGACCAATAGTTTCCAAGATGATGTCCTATGACCTGCTTCAACACTAAAGACAAGTCAAGGCAGATCCAATCAATGTGTCTACAAAGAACCATGAAAATTACTTGCAGTGAGGTTTGAACAGTTCTGGCTCCCTTTCTCCAACATCTTAATGGAAGAGATTCTGCATAGTATAGAAAAGTGTCACCAGCTTGTTCTATGCAGATGCAATGGAGGCAGAGAAATAAGTCTTTATCTTCCACTGTCAGAGTAGGAGTTAAGAAGGTCCTTACTCCATGTTTGAACTGGTTCATCACAAAAGTTCCTCCAGTTGTGTTTCAGTTCTCTGCCAGATGTTTCATTGCTCTTAACCTCCTGATAAACAGAGCATTGTTTGAGCTCTGCCAGGAGGAAGAAGTTGCTTAAAAGAGTGTTGTTTGGCCAAGCAATACCTGTGTTTCACTGATTGTTTAGGGTTTGACAATATTGCTGAGAGATAGGCAGGATATTCCTCAAGTGCATTCACAAAACAAACTGAATTTTTCAGGCATTTGTGTTGGACTATTTTGCAGAGCTTTATTGCAGCCACCACTTTAAAATTGGCCAGAAAGTCCATGACAATAGAATTACACCAGGTTCCTCCATTGTCAGAACACAGGCTTCAGGTAAACAGAATACCAGACCTGTTGCATACATGAGGCTAAATACTATTGGGATGGGTCTATAGTTGCCATGGAAAATGTGAAATCTGAGCCATTCTTGCATGGGCACAGAAGTCTCCCAGAACAAGAAATCTAGGGCAGTACATTGCCTCATCAGAGATCACTTTAGCTAGCTCAGCAAGGGAGACTGTTGTGCAGGGGGGAAGACTATATATTAACATTATCTCTATGCAGTCCCAGTTACTCAGACTCAGCAACAGGAACAATAGCAGACTATTGGATGGAACTTCTCAATAGTGAGATGGGATTCCTATTAATTAGGTGCACATCACCTTTCCACCCCCTAGCCCTACTTGCTGTGTACATATTTGTTTTCAGTTTTTCCCCTATGAATACATAAACTCCATTTTCAGTGGCTCTCCAGATATGGCTAACTACAGGTCTGAACAACCCAGACACAATGGCCAAAGGTGAAGGAAGCTGGGAATTGCAATTTAACTACAGTGGTACCTCTAGTTACGAACTTAATCCGATCCGTG